>NC_090444.1:145730681-146033265 GCF_031143425.1 Pleurodeles waltl | reverse complement strand
GTGACGGTTCCTGTTCCGTCACTGTCCCAGCTACACATGGGCTAACAATGCTTGATTTAGCGGTATTTTCCCTGTTCAGCGGTATTTGACTTTGCAGTATCTGACCTGTTCATCAGTGCTTTGCCCTGTTCAGCGGTCTTCACCATGGCGGTCTGTTCCCTGTTCAGCGTTCTTCACCATGGCGGTCTGTGCTCTGTTCAGCGGTGCTTGACTTTGCAGTTTCTGACCTGTTCAGCGATGCTTTGCCCTGTTCAGCGGTCGTAACCATGGCGGTCTGTTCCCTGTTCAGCGGTCTTCACCATGGCGGTCTGTGCCCTGTTCAGCGGTGCTTGACTTTGCAGTTTCTGACCTGTTCAGCGGTGCTTTGCCCTGTTCAGCGGTCTTCACCATGGCGGTCTTTTCCCTGTTCAGCGGTGCTTTGCCATGGCGGTCTGTGCCCTGTTCAGCGGTGCTTGACTTTGCAGTTTCTGACCTGTTCAGCAGTGCTTTGCCCTGTTCAGCGGTCTTCACCATGGCGGTCTGTTCCCTGTTCAGTGGTGCTTTGCCATGGCCGTCTGTGCCCTGTTCAGCGGTGCTTGACTTTGCTGTCTGACCTGTGCATTGGTGTGTGGCATGACGGTCCCTCATTGCCCAGCGGGGCTGTGGCTGCCGGGGCCCTGCAGGGCACTGACGCTGGCGGTGCTCTCCGGACCAGTGACAATAGTGCTTCCCTCCAGGGCACTGACGCTGGCGGTGCTCTCCGGACCAGTGACGATAGTGCTGCCCTCCAGGGCACTGACTCTGGCGGTGGTCTCCGGACCAGTGGCGATAGTGCTGCCCTCCTGGGCACTAACTCTGGCGGTGGTCTCCTGACCAGTGACGATAGTGCTGCCCTCCTGGGCACTGACTCTGGCGGTGGTCTCCTGACCAGTGACGATAGTGCGGCCCTCCTGGGCACTGACTCTGGCGGTGGTCTCCTGACCAGTGACGATAGTGCTAGCGGTGGCGTCCCGGCCACCGGGGAGGATGGCGCCCTTCTCCGCCATTCTGCTCTTCCCAGACTGTGCAGACTTCTTCTGGCCCTTGACAACCTTTGGAGGAGTCACAGCTGACTCGGCACTCCCCCCTGGGACCCTTGTGAGCAGTTTTACCGCCAGGAGTCTTCACCCTGTCCCGTCGGCCACTTTCCAACCTAAGGTGCTTTACAGGGGGTGGACTGGCAGTGCTTTGGGTCCGTGTCACACTGGCTGCCCTGGTGGCCGGTGCACTCCACACACCTTTAACACGCACCACTGGTACCGGACTTTTTTTGGCTGAGGTGCTACTACGGGACCTATGAATTGGAGGGGTGAGGGTGGTGGCAAAGAGGTCAACGTTGCTGAGGAAGAGTTGCTGACGAAGACTGGGATGGGTAGCTGGAGGGGGTCTGGGAGTGGAGGAAGAGGAGGTGGTTGTAGGAGGTGTAACTTTAGGTGATTTGGGTGCAGGTGCAGGTACTGGAGGCTGTTGTGAGGTGGATGGATGTTGGGTGTGTGGGTGCCCGCGTTTGTGCACTTTGGGAGAGGGCGTCACAGACACACTGGGAGTGGACACAGGGGACGTGTAAATGGTAGTGGGGGTGGTGAGTGCAGGTGAGCGGGGTGTGGTGCTGGGTGTTCTGGTGCGAGTCCTAGTGCCTGTAGATGTAGTGCATGCAGGTGAGAGTGTAGACGACACTGGGAGGGAGGAGGGAGACGACGAGGAGGGGGACACAGTGGAGGCAGTGGATGGTTTTGTGTCTGTATGTGGGTGATGCTTGTTTGAGTGCCTGTGGGTTGTGTGGTGCTTATGTTTGCCTGAGCTACTTTTGTGTGTTGAGGTGTATGCATGCTTGTCTGATGGTGTGCTTGGGATAGGCTGGGGTACAGGGGACTGGGTCTGGGTGGAGGAAGTTGGAGGGGGGAGGCTAGACACAGGAACAATGTCTGCCATCAGTGCTGAGGCCAGAGATTGCAGGGTTCGATGAAGAGCAGGCTGACCAGAATGAATGCCCTCCAGGAATGCATTACCGTGTTGCAACTCCCTTTCTACACCCTGGATGGCATTCACAATGGTAGACTGCCCAACAGTGAGTAACCTGAGGAGGTCAATGGCCTCCTCACTGAGGGCAGCAGGGGTGACTGGGGCAGGGGCTGAGGTGCCTGGGGCGAAGGTGATGCCCACCCTCCTGGGTGAGCGGGCACGGGGCGAAGGCTGAGGGACTGCTGGGAGGGCGGTGCTGGTAGGGGAGGTGGCGGCTATACCTGTAGAAGTGGGGGGCACAGATGGTGCCGCCACCACAAGGGAGCTCCCATTGGCGGACGAGTCCGTGTCGCTGTTTGGTGATCCGGTGACTGACGTGAAGCTCCCCTCGCCCTCCGTCCCACTGGTGTACTCAGAGTCTGTGGTGTGGCCCTCTATGGCCATGTGGGATGCAGCTCCCTCGTGCTCCGGTGCCACTGTACCTCCGCCTGATGATGCTGATGCACACAAGAACAGGGAGAGCACAAAAAGGGGGGGGGCGACAGAAGAAAGACAGGTTGAGTTCATGGCTTACCGCTACCGTTTGCAGACAATACAGACACAGCAGCCCCCTGCACTACGCTGTGCTCTTGGCCTCTACAGATGCAATTCCTGGGATGTGGCCTACATGGCTATGGTGGTCATCTGCACACATAGATGACACAGGGGCATGTCTACCTGTACTAGCCACTCTACAGAGGTGGGGTGGAGTGGCACATGGCCTGCATTACGGAGGGGCCTAGCCTACGGAAGTCGCCCTGGCCTAGGGAAACCCACAGCCCTCCTCCCCCACCCAGACCCCTCCACTGCACGCAAAGTCCGCAGAATGAGAGTGTACTCACCCCCTTGTGTCTGCTGTGATGCCCTCAAGTGCCCATCCAACTCAGGGTAGGCCACCGCCAGGATCCTGAACATCAGGGGGGTCATGGTGCGACGGGCACCCCTCCCACGTTGGGAGGCCATCCCCAGCTGAGCCTCTGCTGTCTTCTTGCTCCAGCGGCGAATGTCCTCCCATCTTTTCCGGCAGTGGGTGCCCCGTCTCTGGTGGACCCCCAGGGTCCGGACGCGCTTGGCGATGGCACGCCAGATGTCCTTCTGGTGGGCGCTGACCTACATGACATGTACAGGGGAAAAAGAGAAGTCATTAACAACAGCACCGTCGAAGTGGGTGGCCCCCATCCCTACCCTTGCCATGTGGCACATGCATTCACAGTCCTTCATGTTCCCTGAACTCTGCCCCCTTCCTACTGACATCCAGCCCTCTCCACCCAGGCATAGGCCATACAACGTGCTCCTTGTGTACTTACCTGTTGGTCTGGTGGTCCGTAGAGTAGCGTGTACTGGGGAGGACCCCATCGACTAGCTTCTCCAACTCCTGAGCAGTGAAGGCAGGGGCCCTTTCCCCAGACGCAGCAGCCATTGTCTCTTCCAGACCGAGGTCACAGCAGCACTTGCAGTGTAGGTCCTCTCCTGTCGAAGATCAGGTATCAAGTGATTCAACAGATAGAAAATGGCGGTCACGTCCACGGCGGTGCGTATCATCACCGCCGGCGCACTTCATCATTGCCTCCTGGGACCCATAGGGTCCAATGTTAACCAATGCAGCATTGCGCCGCGGTCTACGACCGCCTACTGCGACGGTGTACAACACCAGCGCAGTTACCTCACATCCCATTGTCCCACTTTAGAGGTCAGGCAGCCGCCATTTCAGGGGCCCACATGGCTACATTTACTACTGCGTCACACATACCTAGGCCTACACTCAACACATACAGGAAGAGTTTTGTATTTGGTGTCGTGTTCTGTGTAGCTGTGGGTACATACCTGGGAATTTGTTGACTCTGTGGTCGCTGTTGTCGTTCCTAGGCACCGTCAGCTGGGACATGTGAGGAGATGGCGGAATCCTCCGGTGTACTGACCGCTGGTGGACCTGTTGACATTGGAGGAGCGACATTTAATCATCATCTACAGGTTTGACCGTGCCACAATCCGGAACTGTGTACCCAGTTGGAGCCAGACCTGATGTCACCAATCCGCCATCCCACAGGAATCCCCCCTGAAGTGCAGGTGCTATCAGTGCTCCATTTCCTTGAAAGTGGGTCATTTCAAACAACAGTGGCCATAGCATCAGGGATGTCCCAGCCTATGTTTTCCAACGTGCTGTCCAGAGTGTTGTCTGCCCTGCTGAAACACATAAGGAGCTACATCGTTTTCCCTCATGTGGAGGATTTGGCTACAGTGAAAGGTGACTTCTATGCCCTTGGACATATCCCCAACATCATAGGTGCTATTGATGGGACCCATGTAGCTCTGGTCCCCCCCGCAGGAGTGAACAGGTGTACAGGAACCGGAAGAGTTATCATTCGATGAATGTACAGATGGTATGTTTGGCAGACCAGTACATCTCCCAGGTTAATGCTATGTTCCTTGGCTCAGTGCATGACGCCTACATCCTGCGGAATAGCAGCATCCCGTATGTGATGGGTCAACTCCAGAGGCACCGTGTGTGGCTATTAGGGGACTCTGGTTACCCCAACCTGTCCTGGCTATTGACCCCAGTGAGAAATCCCAGGACCAGGGCAGAGGAACGCTACAATGAGGCCCATGGGCGGACTAGGAGGGTGATCGAACGCACCTTCGGCCTCCTGAAGGCCAGGTTCAGGTGGCTCCATATGACAGGTGGTTCCCTATTCTACTCACCGAAGAAGGTGTGCCAGATCATCCTCGCCTGCTCGATGCTTCACAATCTTACTTTGCAACGCCAGGTGCCTTTTCTGCAGGAGGATGGTCCAGATGGCGGTGTTGTGGCAGCTGTGGAGCCTGTGGACAGTGATGAGGAGGAAGCTGAGGAAGAAGACATAGACAACAGGGAGTCAGTCATACAGCAATATTTCCAGTGACACACAGGTGAGAATATTTTGTTTTACTATTACATTCACTTTCACACTTCTACCTCTATCCTGTCTGTCATTTAGTAGCAGTATATGGTAACTGAGTTGTACCTTTCCATTACGGTTTCACAGGTGTGGTTACCAACGTGTGTCATCTGCTTGCATCCTTCATGGACTTGTGATGTTTGACATAGGTATGTTGGCATTACAATAGAAAACGCATTTTGACACTGTCATTGATAATACAAATTTACCAAATCACAGACTGACTCCAGATTGTTTTGTGCTTCAAGGGTGTTTATTTAAGTGCTCATAAATGGAGGGGGGTTGTAAAATGGCGATGGGTGATGGTGGAGAAATGTCTATTCGTCTCACAGGTGCTTTGCACATATGGGCATAGGAAATGGAGCTGGGGCAGTTCCAATATGGACAGGGTTACAAAGTGGGACAGTGGGAGGACAATCAGGGTGGTCTCATTTCCTGGCGGGGGTCTTGCCATCTTGCTCAGTCCTGTTCCTGGATCTCAGGGACCGCTTGCGGGGTGGTTGTCCGTCTGCAGGGGGTGGGGTGCTGGTGTGGTTGTCCTGTGGCGGGGCGTCCTGTCCACTAGCGTCGGCGGAGGTGGTGGGCAGTTCATCGTCCATGCTAGTGTCAGGGGCCCTTTGGAGTGCCACAGTGTCCCTCATGGTCTTTTGTATGTCCTTCAGCACCCCTACGATGGTGCCCAGGGCGGAGCCGATGGTTCTGAGCTCCTCCCTGAACCCCAAATACTGCTCCTCCTGCATGCGCTGGGTCTCCTGAAACTTGGCCAGGACCGTCGCCATCGTCTCCTGGGAGTGGTGGTATGCTCCCATGATGGAGGAGAGGGCCTCGTGGAGAGTGGGTTCCCTTGGCCTGTCCGCCCCCTGTCGCACAGCAGCCCTCCCAGTTCCCCTGTGTTCCTGTGCCTCCGTCCCCTGGATCGTGTGCCCACTACCACTGCCCCCTGTTGTTGTTGGGGTGGTGGGTTATCCTGGGTTCCCTGTAGTGGTGGACACACCGCTGATTGACGTGTCCTGGGTACGGAGGTATGGGCCCGCTGGGTGGGTGCTCTGCTGGTGTTACCAGAGGGTGGAAGGTCAGTGTTGGGCTGTGCCTGTGCAAGGGGAACCGACTGTCCCGAGGCCCACGATGGTCCGGGCTGATCATCTGGATCCAGTTGGCCAGAGCTGCTGTTGTCACTGTGGGCCTCTTCTGTGGGTGGAGTGGAGATGTCTGGACCCTCCTGTGTGGTGACGTTCCATAGTGGTCCTGCAGGGGTATAAGAGCATGATTATTGCATGTGTGTGTGTCATGGTGTGCAATGGGTGGGTGTGCGTGTACCCCAGTGCAAGCATTCCTGTTTGGGGGTTTTTGTGATGATGGTTTAGGGGGTTGTTATGGGTATGTGCAGTGAGCATGCTTTAGTGAGGGGTGTCCATGCTTTGTTGTGTCATGCAGGGCTTGGTGTTGGGATGTGTGGTTTGTGTTATATATGTATATATATATATATATATATATATATATATATATATATATATATATATGTATATATACAATAATAACACCTATTCACCTGTGACAGACACTTGAATTGAATTCCCAATATATCAAGTATTGTTTCTAGTATTCCAAGTCCCTGTCTGCTAATAATTGCGTCCAATATGCCAACACCAGTATTTTGCAAGGGTCTAAAGCAGACTCACAAGCATATCTCATTCATACTAATGGTAACTTAAATTCATTAATTCTGACTCATTCTCACCTACTCACTCTTACTAAACTATTCTCTCTCAATTCCACTCATTTATTCTCACTCTCTTTCACTCAATCATACAGTCACTCACAACACTCAGTTTTGCAGTGATTAACTCACAGCTGCTCACACACACTGACATGCACTCACTTTTACCCTCATTCCACCATTCTCACTCTCCCTAACTCACTGATACTCACAGGCATTTAGGCCCTCATTACAACCTTGGCGGTCGGTGATAAAGCGGCAGTAATACCGCCAACAGGCTGGCGGTAACAAAAAGGGAATTATGACCACGACGGAAACCTCTCAGACAGACAGCCACTTTAACACACCGACCGCCACTGCAGAATCAACAAGCACCACAGCGGTAACCACCAACAGCTAGGCGGAAGACAATGTACAGCCCACACTATTATTACCGGCCTATCCGCCACCTTTTCGGGGGAGGTACCAACGACATCAAAAGCCTGGCAGAAACAGAACTCAGAAGTCAAAGGACTCACTTGTGGAGACTCAGGGAACAACCACGACGCCATGGAGCCCAAGCTGCGCCCATCCCCATGTTCGTCTACCTTCTGCTGCATTATGAACATCAACGCCAGCCAAGACGACCATTGTGAGTACTGCCGCCTAGCACACAAGGGAGGGGGGAGGAAAAAGAGAGTGACACACACACACGCAACACCATACACACAACCGGATGCAGTAACATTACATATTCACCCCGTGCCCCTCAGGAATAATGCAAGGACAAAATGATTTGAAAAAAGTGTAATATGACAAAATACTATGAATAAGTGCATCAAAATCCAAACGTATATACATATTTACAAAGGTAGGGACACTGCCCAGTCCTCAATGTCTGTGGGCCACAGAGCCACATCACATAGGCCAAGGCCCCAACTCACTCCTGCAGCAACACGGAGAGAACACTGCTGGGGCATCAGATCAAAAATACACAGGCACCTCAGGGGGACGGGGGGCACCTCAGCCGGAAGATGGTACAATGCCACTGGTCCTGGATGGGGCTACATGCCCACTGTTTGGTCCTGGGGAGTGCCAAGCGACAGTCTCTCTAGTGGGTGGTTGCCCACTGGTTGGTCCTGGGGAGTGCAAGGCCACAGTCTCTCAAGTGGGTGGTTTGCCCACCTCTTGGTCCTGGGGAGTGCAAGGCCACAGTCTCTCTAGTGGGTGGTTGGCCCACTGCTTGGTCCTGGGGAGTGCAAAGCCACAGTCTCTCAAGTGGGTGGTTTGCCCACTGCGTGGTCCTGGGGAGTGCAAGGCCAAAGTCTCTCAAGTGGGTGGTTTGCCCACTGGTTGGTCCTGGGGAGTGCAAGGCCCCAGTCTCTCTCGTGGGTGGTTTGTCCACTGCTTGGTCCTGGGGAGTTCAAGGCCACAGTCTCTCTGGTGGGTGGCTACTTCCACTGGTTCTGGAGGGGGCATTGTGCCCAGTGTGCTTCATCCTGGGAAGGATGGGGTGAGTGGATGGTCTCTTCCACTGGTTCTGGAGGGGGCATTGTGCCCTGTGATGCAGAACATGGGGAGTGCAAGGTCACAGTTTCTCACCTGGGTGTCAGACACACAGGATTTGCAGGGCCCAGGCCGCACAACAGCCCATGGATGCAGGACTACACACTGCCTGCCGGCGGTGACGGCTGCTCAGTGGTGGCCCTGGTGGTGCAGGTGTCGGTGGTGGCAGTGGTGGGGGGAGGCTCCAGCCCTTCCCCTACAGCCTCAGACCGCTGCCCACTGGGGCTGCTGCTGCTGGCAATGGTGCTGGTGCCGGTGCTGGCATTGGTAGGGGGAGGCTCCAGCCCTTCCCCCTGCAGCCTCGGACGGCTGCCCACTGGGGCTGCTGCTGCTGGCGGTGGTGCTGGTGGCGTTGCTAGTGGCATTGCTGGTGGCGGTGCTGGTGCTGCCAGTGGTGGGGGGAGGCTCCAGGCCTTCCCTTGCAGCCTCGGACAGCTGCCAACAGGGGCTGCTGCTGCTGTCAGTGGTGCTGTTAGCGGTGCTGGCAGTGGTGGGGGAGGCTCCAGCCCTTCCCCTGCAGCCTCGGATGGCTGCCCACTGGGCTTGCTGCTGCTGGTGGTGGTGCTGGCGGCGGTGCTGGTGGCGGTGCTGGTGGTGGTGCTGGTGGCGATGCTGCCAGTGTTGGGGGGAGGCTCTAGCCCTTCCCCTGCAGCCTCGGATGTCTGCCCACTGGGGCTGCTGCTGCTGGCAGTGGAGCTGGTGGCGGTGCTGGTGGCGGTGCTGGCGGTGGTGGGGAAGGCTCCAGCCCTTCCCCTGCAGCCTCGGGCGGCTTTTTTGGGCCTTTCCAACAATATACTATTACAGTCACAACATGCAATGAGGTGTAGTGTTTGGAAGTATAGGATACTGACCAGTTGCTCACCGTTTTGCCCCCTAGATTGCAACCGCTGTGGATGAATAGGAGATGGAGTATCCCCACGTGTACAGGCCCTTGGTGGACTTGGTGGACTTGGCAACAATGGAGGACAGGCACATTATCCTCACCTATAGACGGGACAGGGCCACAGTCACAGAGCTGTGTTCCCAATTGGAGCCTGACCTGATATCTGCTATCTGTCACCCCACTGGGATCTCCCCTCTTGTGCAAGCCCTATCTGTGCTCCATTTCCTGGCAAATGGCTCCTTCCAAGTGACAGTGTGCCTGGCAGCAGGAATGTCACAGCCAATGTTCTCAATAGTGCTGACCAGAGTGTTGTCTGCCCTGATTAAACACATGCACAGCTACATCGTTTTCCCCCAGGTGGAGGATTTGGCCACAGTGAAAGCTGATTTCTATGCAATGGGACATATCCCCAACATTATTGAGGCTATTGATGGTACACATATTGTATTTGTCCCCCCCCCTCCCCGGAGAAATGAACAGGTGTTCAGAAATCGAAAGAGCTTTCACTCAATGAATGTGAAGCTAGTGTTCCTGGAGGACCAGTACATCTCCCATGTCAATGAAAAGTATCCTAGGTCTGTGCATGATGCCTTTATCCTGAGGAATAGCAGCATCTCATATGTGAAGGCTCAACTCCAGAGGCACCGGGTGTGGCTAATAGGTGAGCCCTGGTTCCCACCCAGTGGATGTTGGTGTATGGGTATGGTGTGGGCCCTAAGGGTTAGTGTGTGCCTAACAGTTGTCCCTCGATATTTGCAGGCAACTCTGGTTATCCCAACCTCTCATGGCTAGTGACCCCTGTGCGGAATCCCAGGACAAGGGCAGAGGAACGTTACAATGAGGCGCATGGCCGAACAAGAAGGATCATAGAGAGGACATTCAGCATCCTGAAGGCTAGGTTTCGTTGCCTCCATCTGACAGGTGGTTCCCTGTGCTACTCACCCAAGAAGGTCTGCCAGATCATCGTGGCATGCTGTATGTTGCACAACCTTGCCTTACGTTGCAAGGTGCCTTTTCTGCAGGAGCATGAGGCTGGAGATGGGCGTGTGGCAGCAGTGGACCCTGAGGATGAGGATGAGGATGAGGACAACAGAAGTGCAATAATTTGTCAATACTTCCAATGACACACAGGTAAGACAGTGTAACTTCACTTTTAATGGACAGTTTTGTGTATGACATTGTCACTTGCAGGCTGATTTTCCCACTTCTATGGCCACTTACTGTACCCTTTGGCATCTCTATTTGCAGATATTTGTGCCCCACTATCGCTCCTGGCGTGTTGAATGCAGCCAACTACAGGTCATTCATATGTATACATTACTGTACAGTTGTATTGCAGTGTTTAAAGCTTGTTAAATGAATTCATAGTTCAGTCATTTGACAGACTCCATGCTTGTATTTTTTCAAATGGTGTTTATTTAAGTGCTAATAATTAGAGGGGGATGTGCAATGGGCTGGGGTGACGGTGGAGGAAAGTCCAGTATAGAGTCAAGTCTATGTGGATCACAGGTGCATTGTCAAGGGGGCATAGGAAGTGGAGCAGTGGCAGTTCAAGGTGGACAGGGTGAGAGGGTGGGACACAAGGGTGACAATCAGGAGAGTCTTATTTCCTGGTGGGGTCTTGGCAGTAGTCTCTGGCTTCTGCCTGGATCGCAGGGAACGTTTGCGGGGTGGTTCTCCTTCTGCAGGGGGAGGGGTGCTGGTGGCCTGTTGGTCCTGTGGCGGAGCCTCCTGTCCACTAGCGTCAGCAGAGGTTGAGGGCTGTTCATCGGTTTGGCTAATGGTAGGGGCCCGGTGGTGTGCCACTGCCTCCCTCATACTGTTAGCCATGTCTGCCAGCACCCCTGCAGTGGAGACTAGGGTGGTGTTAATGGACTTCATGTCCTCCCAGATCCCCAGGTACTGTCCCTCCTGCAGCCGCTGGTTCTCCTGCTTCTTGTCCAGTATCTGGCCCATTGTCTCCTGGGAATGGTGGTACGCTCTCATGATCTTGGTGAGTGCCTCCTGGAGAGTCGGTTCCCTGGGCCTGTCCTCCCCCTGTCACACAGCAGTACTCCCAGCTTCCCTGTTGTCCTGTGCCTCTGTCCCCTGAACTGTGTGTCCACTGCCACTGACCCCAGGTCCCTGATCGTCCTGTGTTTGTGGGGTGGCCTGGGGTCCCTGTAGTGGTGGACACACTGCTGATTGATGTGTCCTGGGACAGAGGTATGGGCCCGCTGGGTGGGTACTATGCTGGTGTTTTCGGAGGGAGGAGTCTCTGTGGTGGTATGGGACTGTGTCTGGGTAACTGACTGTCCGGAGATCCCTGATGGGCCAGGTTGGTCATCCAGATCCAGGCGTCCAGAGCTGCTGTCATCAATGTGGTCCTCTTCTGGGGGGGGGGACTGGATGTTGCTGGCACCTCATCTCCGGTGACGTTGTCTGGGGGACCTGTGGGGATGTAAATGCAGTGTTATTGTTTCTGCATGTGACATCTTGTGCATGGGTGTGTTGCCCTCTATGGTTGTTATTGCCCTGGCAGCTTTGCCTTGTGTGAGTAGTTATTTGGTGGGCTTGCTGTTTCCCTCTAGTGTGCATGCTTTGGTGATGCGTGTCCATGCAGGTCTGGGATGGGGGTCCATGCATTGGTAGAGCATGCAGGGCTTGGTATTGGGAGAGGTGGGTTGTGATCGTAGGGTGTGTGGGAGGTGGTGGAGTGATGGGAGTGAGGGTAAGGGTGGGAGTATGTGATGGCATGCAGGTAGTGAGGGTGATAGTAATAGAGATTCAACTTATCAGAGTCCAGTCCTCCTCCTACTCCTGCCAGGCCCTCAGCATGCATGATTGCCAAGACTTGCTCCTCCCATGTTTTTAGTTGTGGGGGAGGAGGTGGGCGTCAACCGCCAGTCCTCTGTACAGCTATTTGGTGTCTTGCTGCCACAGAATGCACCTTCCCCCGTAGGTTGTTCCACCTCTTCCTGATGTCATCCCTTGTCCTGGGGTGCTGTCCCACGGCGTTGACCCTGTCCACGATTCCCTGCCACCTGTGATCTGAATAGCTGTGGCTCTACCTGGATGATTTTCTCTACCATGACCCTTAGCTCCTCCTCTCAGAACCTGGGGTGTCGTTGTGGTGCCATGGGTGTAGTGTGAGTGGTGTGGGTGAGGGTGTGTGGGGTGATGTGTCAGGTGTGTGATGTAAGGTGTGTGGATGGTGTATAGGTGATGGTGGTGTGTGACTGTGGTCTTGTCTGTGGTCTTGCTATCTCTCTTGTGGCACTTGTTTGTATTCATAAAGGGTTGTGGGTAATTTCGGATGTGTTTTATAGTGGTGTGGCTGTGGTGTGTGTATGGGTGTCAGGTGTGTTATCTGAATTGTCCAATATAGTGTTGTTTTGTATGTGTGTGTATTTTGAGAGCGGCGGTATGTAGCGCCAATGGTTTACCGCCATTGAATGTCCGCCGGGCTGATTCGTGGGTCATAATGTTGTGGGCGTAGTTCTGTTGGCGTAACGGTGTGGGTTTTGCTACCGCCAGTTTATCACTGACCTTTGGGCTGGCAGACTTGTGGGTGTGGCTGTATAGTGACGGATTGCTATGTGTGTGTCATAATATGGGTAGTGGTAATCCGCTGCGGCGGCGGTATGTTGGCGGCAGTCAGCATGGCGGTAAGCGGTACTTACCGCCAATGTTATAATGTGGACCTTAATGTCCTTTATTGCCACTCCTATCACTGATTGGTACTTTCACTCAAATACATGCCTACACACACGCAAACTTGCACATAAACACTGTCTCTCTCATACAAACACACTCCCAGACACAACACACATTTAAGCATTTTCTACTTACCTAATGCTCGAGTTTTCATTACACTAATAGTGAATAATATACAATTATTCCCTGTTAATGTAATTAAAAATTAACTGAAAACAAGGAAGGTGAAGCGGACCCTGTCTTCTTGGCACTAATTTTGCCACTTCTGAGGCCAAGGGTCGCAAAGACAGTGCCAGGGGTTGCAGTGACCAGGCCAAGGGTCTCGGTTGCGACCCCTGGCAAACCCTCAATGACATCCATGCAGTGATTGCCTTTTTCCATTTCTGAGCTCTGCTGTCAGAAAGCATGCATTAACTCAGAGATATTTCAAGATAATAAATGCGTTGAAAGTGCCAAAAAGAAACGCACACATCCCCTATGCGCTGGCGTAGCACAGAAAACTAAATCATGGTATCTCCCCTGGGCCATTTCGTGTTGTTTTGCCCATGCATCTGAGTGCTAGGAAATAAAGTTAGCTACTATTTTTGAAGACTGCCTGGACATCCCCCGGTAAATAGGCCATAAGAGCACTACTGAGCAGCTTCGATTACGATATGTTATGCAAATTAGCTAATTTTCTTTTTTCTGAACTTCATTCAAGTTTTTTCCAGTACATAGAAGTCAACTGCATATAAAAAACTTTACAATTGGCATATTTTCTGAAAGGGTCACTCCATATCAGGAAACAAGATGTGAGAAACTTGGGGTGAGTTCCTAGATTAAGTATTCCTTTGCAATTCCTTGCAATTATTTGAAAAAATGTCATACATCTGTGAAACAGGGCAATAAGTCACTTTATGGTATATTAATAATTGTGAGTGCAATACTTAATATTCATGTGAAATATTATGATGGATCACACAGAGAAATGCAATGGATATGTGTATTAGAAATAGGCTAGAATGAACTGTTCAAGAAGGAGTTTACATTGCAGTACTAAACCTATACATCCGGCATAATAAGTAGAAAAACGTAAACAACAGCTTTTGGATGATTGGGCTTCACTCTTGTCAATATAAAATGGAGGAGCCCAGAAGGCCAGCTGGGCAGCTGCTTCGAAAGAGGCTGAGCTAGAGCTGCTGGAAAATTGGGCCGTTTTTGCCTTATTTTTTATGTAGGAGACTACTAAAGCTCTTATAAATCACCCTACTCTATTTTTCTCAGGGGTGCTAATAGCCTTCTTGCCTCTACGTTTAGGGGCATATTTATACTCTGCTTGCGCCGGATTTGTGTCATTTATTTTTACGCAAATTCAGCGAAAACCTAACACCATATTTGTACTTTGACGCCCGACCCAGCGAACGGAAAATTCCGCAGTGTGCATCATTTTCTGGATGAGTGAAACCGCCTTGCGTTAATGACATGGAAGGTAGGCATTCCCGTCCAAAAAATGACTTAAACACCCGTGTGCCATTTTATGCAACTGCCAAAAAATGCCGCACGGCTGGGAGGCGGAGTTGAAAAATGGCGCACAGCCCGATTTGCGTCAAAAAGTAACGCCTGGGTCAGGGCAGGCGTTAATATGGGGCAAACAGACCAGTACTTAAGGAAAACACACATAAGCAACATCAGAGCTCCAAAAGGAAGACAAGGAGGTGCTATTCATCCAGCATGCACGAAGACGCAGAGCACAGGACCAACAGCAGCAGCTTCCACCACACCAGCAGGGACCCCAAAGGCAATGCAGAAGGCCGGAGAGGATATTTGGGACCAGGACAACCCTTCTGGGCCTCAGGGAACATGACATCATCCAGAGGTACAGACTAAACTGGCAAGCCATACAGCAGCTGCTGCGCAACATTGATCCACAGTTGGCACCCAGCTTGCAGACACCCCACAACATTCCACCAGAGACCAAGCTGCTAGCTGTCCTCCACATGTTGGCAAGTGGCTCTTTTCAAACCACTGGTGCCCTGGTTGCCGGGATCTCACAGCCCTCATTCTCTGCCTTCCTCCCCACTGTACTGGATGCCATCATCTCCCTCACACACCGCCACATCAGATTCCCCAACACACAGCAGAGGCAAACAGGGCTTCTACCAAATCAACGGCTTCCCACACGTGCTTGGTGCCATTGACTGCATACATGTACGGATTGTGCCACCTGCTGCAACCGAGCATCTATACCGCAACAGGAAGCACACACACTCCATCAATGTGAAGGCCATTGTGGATCACCGGGGATTGATCACCAACATTGTGGCAAAGTATACTGGAAGTGTACATGATTAATTAATCTTCCGCCACTGCACCATCAATCAACACTTCCAGGATGGACGATATGGAAATGGCCTACTTGTTGGTAAGTACAGAAACCTAGTTATATACACACAGCACAGCAACCCTGTATGACATACAACACATACACCACTACATGGAAACATGGCAAGGAAGACACTGAGGTTTTGACACTGCCAGTCATGTTTGATATCCTGACCCAATGGATACACACCTATGGACAAATGACAGATAGAAATAACAGATGCCACGCCAGAGCCACAAAGGACCAATTTAAAACCACGCAGTGACAATGACATGGCCTTAACTGGTAGTACAACTTGGAAGATGACTCTTACAATACCACATCAATAACACTCAATCACACACCCTTCCAACCAATACGTACTGTGTAAGTGTTTCGCTGCAGGTCAAACACCACAACCCACATAGCATGATGTTGATGACTGTAATGAAGGTGATATGGAATCATTGAGGCAGTACCAACATCTCACATCACTCCTAGGGTGACATTAGCTGCTACCAATAAGCAAGTGGACTGTGCTAAGAACACATATTGATGTGACATTATTGCAAAGTGCACATTGCTACAGATACGGATTGCGACAATTACACATATACACAACAGATGTACAGGCATATGGACCTTCTGACAATTAAACCTTCACCCCACAACCAAGTTAGCCAGCTTACCTGGAGCAGGTTCAGTAGTGTAGGTACACCTTTGCACATGAGCCAACTCAGTGAGGGCACAAAAATAGGTTTGCATAGAACTTGTCACACATGGATTTTTTTTGCATTGTCAATTGTCAACACTTCAGTGCTGCCAACCTATTGAGATGTGTTGTAGATTGTCACCTAGCCAAATCAAAGGTCCTCACTGTTGTTTTTCACATGCTATTACATCTGTTGAATTGGATGGGATCATCAGGCCACATAATGCAACCATGTTACCACCACTGTGGAATCGATTCTGTGTGTGGAAGTATCACGTCACCCCCAGTGAAGACACATGGACACCTCTTTCACATGACATAATGCATGGGAGTACACAATGTACTGCAAGTGCACAAAAATACCGCTGATATCCGGTCAATCAAACACCTGTTTAGATAATAAAACAACCCAATACTGATGGTACATCCTAGAAGCCTAGGATTCCACACAATAACACAAACACAGATGAGTCACAGACAACACAAGATAACAACTGCCATGCAAAGTGATAATCATGGTGCAAGCTCCATCAAAATAATTTCACTCATTTTCTCTTTCAGCTGATCAGGGGTATGGGATCCAGCCATGGATCATGACCCCATTTGCCAACCCAAGCACAGCATCAGAGTGTGCATATAATGAGGCACATCGGAGTACACGCACCATAGTAGAGAGGACTTTTGGCATCCTTAAGTCAAGATTCAGGTGCCTCGACATCACCGGAGGCAGCCTCTTATATTCACTGGAAATGGTCTGCAAGATAATTTTGCCCTGTGCCATCCTGCACAACATATGTGTAAGTAGGAGCATTCTCCTTTATGAACCAGAACCACAAATGCCTTAAGAGGAGGAAGAGGAGGATGTTGTCCATCAACATGAGGGGGACCATCCAAACACTGCAGCAGGATTGCGTCGGAGACAACACATTGTACAAAACTTCTTTTAACTCTAGTCACCATCAACACTGTCTTACCATATGTCATTAAACATCTCATTTAATCACTAAATCATGGTCTGCTTTGAAGGGTACTCCGTTAATGCAGGGAATGGCTCCACAGACTCATGACTAGACCTGCACGTAACTGTGACAACATGGAGACCAATAATGACACAGGGTACATATGGCCACACACGTGAACAGGACACCTTTGTGCAATTAACCACTGAAAATATGTGAACACATGCAGCTTGGTCTGCTGGTCCTCCACTGCCACACAAGAAACATAGGTCATATATATGACTCAAACTGTGGAGTGACATACATTTTTTGGATTGGTTTTGGTACACTGTGTCACAAACACTGTACCTACATAGCATTTTCAAATGCCTGACTCATGGAGACAAGTGACCAGGATGTGGTATCCAACATTCCTGTACATGTTATGGCTTACTCATTGCCATTATCAACTGTCCTCTATCTATTCTGTGCATTGTTTGTCATGGCATATGTTTTGGCCCAAAAGTCAGGGAAGTTCAAACAACATTATATGCTATGTGTATGACAAACACATATCCTGAATCATTTCCACACTGAATAGCATCTGATGGTTATCCACATTTACAACACATGCATACAAGCACATTAATGAAAGCACGTCTTGTGACCTTCACACAGAAACCTAACAACAATTGAAATTGCCAATTCACAGACATAAACACACAGGCCATGAGTGAATGTATTACGTTGCGTAGCCTTGCTATCCTCTATTGACGCACAACCTGCTCAAACTGGGTAATACCAATTTTTATTCAAAATGTTTGGGTAGCTGTTGCGTCAGTGAAGAGTGCTCATCCGGTACAACAACATGAGTATTATGGTCCACAGTAGTGTGGTCTACCACATGTGCCCAAACACTGGAACACACAATGCAGGTGCAAACAGCCTATCTCTGTACAGTTACAGCTTTCATGTACTTTAGAAATGAGAGAAATGACGCAAACACAGTAAAAGACAGATATTTTGACGCAAACGCATCAAAAAAGACGCATATACATAAAAATTCGCCACATACATATTTATTGTACAGATAATAAAATCCAATACAATTGGACAGAAGGAAAAAGAAAAGCAAATGCAAGCGGAAGTTAAATACATACTAAAACACATCATAATTAGAACTCACATAATAATAAGAAGAAATCATTCCTACCTAAAAATATAAAAACAGTCCTAAGTATAAAAATAGAATAAACCACCAAGCCCTGAACTCTACATAATGCATAACAAAATATAATATATAAGCTCGGGCCCAAAGGCGCAAAGTACATTAAAAAAGACTACAATGAGTGCCAGCATATGCCATTAAAATCCACAACTTAACCAACAGCAATGGCGTGGCAATAGCAAATTCCAATCCTGCCTATCCTTTGCATATGCGTTGAAAAATGACGCTCACAGCCGTTATACATCCATTGAGCCTGAGCGGTAATTCCTACACTGTACCCGATGAAATTGGTTACCAATTAAAAATATTTGGAACTATGAACGCGGGAGAATTTGGAAGCATTTGCGTCAAAAAAGTTTGATGCACAGCCCTTAAGCGTCATAAAATGTTCACGCATCATAAGAAAAACGCACCACATTTGAGAAAGGAAGTGATGTAATAGGATATCCTGTTTACAGAAATGGTACAGTGGGTGTACTTTCACTTTCACTTTGTAGTCTGTGATTTTTCTAGACTTTGTGGCTGTGCTGAGAGTTTTGTCAGTCCAAATTGGCTTTTGTCTCCTGTGTGCCATCCTATTCGTCATCTGTTGTTTTAATAACTGTCTCAGTTGTTCATTGTAAGTGTGTTGTTGTCATATTTGGTGTCTAATTTTGTCTTTGTACTGTTGGGAGTGTGTAGTGGGTATTGTTAGTTTGGAGATTGTTGGGCTGTTTGTGGGTTACTTAACTTTCACTTCCCTCCCTCCTTTCCCTGTATTTTCTTCTGTACCCTTTCCTATAAATATTATTTTGGTAATGTTGGGTAGGCCACGTCTGGGGAGAATGGGTGAGGAGGAGCTGGAGGCATTCATTTGGCTGGTGTGCCATTTCCTCCCCCTGATGATTGAGGCTGGTGGAAGGGTGATACAGGGGTATCACACGGAGGCAAGGAGGCTCAGGTGGTCCAAGGTGCTGTACCATCTGAGGCGAATTTTCAACACACCGCGCAACAACCACCAATTCAAGCACCTCTGGGCTGACCTTGTTGCCAGAGAGCAAGACCTGCTGGACCACCCGGGTGTGGTGATTGGTGGCCATGTTGGTGAGTACAATTCAGACTAATGTGCACATATAAATGCTCTGTAGTGACATTATCAGATATGTTGATATGCTGCATGCAATGTTTTTGGACATGTGGAATGCAAGATAAATATACAGTGGCCCTGATTTATACTATATGTACTACACATTACCGTCATTTGTTGACGCAACAGCTGCATGAACTTGCAAAATACAACTTGATCTTGTAAATTAGTGTGGTTTTGACGTCAATAGATGATGGGAATGCGGCTCAAACATATGGTTTATTCATGGTCTGTGAGTGTACTAAGAAAGAGATGTATTTCACAAGCTAAAGCAAGGAATTAATGTGGTCCCCAATTATTCGGAATACATGTCTGAACTGTATTCCTGGCCATACATACAAAGTTCTTCCTAACCTCTGGTAATATCTTAGGATGATACTTTGACTTGGTTTGTGCCTCAATTAAATTAGAAATGGATGCCAAAGTAATGCACACAGGTTCACATCTACATGCTTGGTGCTACTTTCCATTGCAGTCACGTAAAACATGATGCAAATGCTACAAATTGAGGAATAAAAAATATCTCTGGCCCTCTGTTCATTGTCCCTGTGTGTTTTAATTTGCCTTGGACACAATAGATGGAACAGAGCTGATGCATTTGCCATCTGTGTCACTTTATAGCCATGCAATTCTCATAAGTTATTGGGTCATCATGGGATACCTGAAGTTGGTGATTGCATGGTCACAATTTATTACTTGCATGATATTGTGCAAGGGACACCTGACTGATTCCATCATACATATAAAGTGCCCAAATACTTTGCTACTTTACGTTTGGTACACCCTTGCTGATCTAGTGCAGCATATGTACAATAGCTAACTTCCCAGTATGAAGGCTATCACAGACATTGGTGTATGCTAAGATCAGAAGACCAGCATTCCTGTGACTGCTGCCATTCTCAAGGTGCATACAAACTGAAACCTACATCATCAAGAGTGCCACAGTAGGACATTTGCTAAACCATGTTTCAATATTGGAACAGTGTCTGTTTGTTGTATACCCGCAGATCACCCAACGTGGCTAATGTCAGATGATGAATGTGGCTAACTGTGAATTCCTATACCCGATATGGGTACTGTTGGAAAATGGGTTATTGGTAGGGCAGGTAGGTACCTACACCTAGCAACAAGCCACAAACCTCCACATAAGTACAGTTAGGTCTCAGTAAATTAATCCCAGCTCTACCCTTGGTAGCTTGGCATCGAGCGTCAAGGCTTAACTTAGGAGACAAAGTGTAAAGCATTCAAATATCACAAAACAGTAATTAAATAAAACACAGGAAACAGTTTAAAAATCCAAAACCAATTTATAAAAATAGCTTATATTTTTATCTTTAAAATGACACAAAAACGATTAAAATCGGTTCAGGGGAACCGGAGATATGAATTTTTAAAGTATTATTATTTTCTAGCGCTTAGAAACAAAAAGCGCCAATCGGGTCATCTGGTTGCACCAGGACCGGGGCAAAGTCAAACTTTCAGGCCGACCGCGATGGAGCCCTGCTCGGCTACAAGTCGCGGGAGGCCTCGGTTAAAAAGTTACCTTCTGACTTAGTCTCTTTTTTGATGTTTTTCTTCCCCGGGACGAACCTGCCAGTTGAATCTGACCTCCTGGAGCCCTTGTCCGGATACGCGAAGTCGGTTTCCTCGGTGGTGATTTTTACCTTCGGACTTAGTCGTTTTTTCGAGATGAAAATCCTTCGACCGGGGTAAACCTGGATCTTGATCCGACGTCCATGGGGCCCTACTCGGATACGATGGCTGGGAGGTCCGGGTCAACTTTTTACGTTCGGACTTAGTCTCTTTTTTGGATGTTTTTCTTTACCGGGATGAACCACGAAGTCAGGCCGGGTCGCGGTTGAGGCAAGCCGGCTAGAATTTCCGCGTCGGGTCGGTCACTTTATGGAGCTTTTTTTTCAAAAATTCTCCAATCTTTTCCAAACTTCTGGGGCTTCACCCAGATGTTCTTTTAAGGTTCTTTTGGGGTCCACAGCTCACCCCAAGGGTCCAGAAGTTCTGTGATGGTCCTTAGGGGTGCGGACTTCAACTCCCAGAATGCACCTGGCGCAAACTCCTTTTTGGCCACTGGGCAGTGGTCAGCTGGTCGCTTCTTTCAGGAGTTGGTGCAGGGGACTCTGGTTAGCAATTTTTCACCTGTAGCAAACAGGGAGTCCCTCCTTGAACCAGTTGAAGCCAGGCAAAGTCCTTCTTATGGTGAAGCCCAAGTGTGCAGCTGGTGCAGTCTTTCTGAGTGTAGGGTCCAGGTGCAGGCCAGGGGTCCAGCAGGGCAGTCCTTCTTCTTCTTTAGTTCCTTTCTTGTTGAATTCTGGAGGGGATCTGATGCGTTGGTGCAGGTCTGCCAGTTTTATCCTTGCTCCTGGGTGAAAAGCCGGGGGGCCCTGGTTCTCCAATCTGGGACAGGGTCATCCCCCTGTGATGACCACTTCCTGGGAAGTGTGGCAAAAATCCATCCCAGAAGGCAACAGTCTCTAAAAATCCAACATGGATGAATCTGATTTTTGGAGGTTACATCTGGCTGAGCCCACCCACTGGTGTGGCTAAAAATCATAAACACACCCCTCTCCTGCCCTCTCCTAATCTAATCAAGGGGGCACCTAATTGTCTGGGGTTGCAGGATGTGGGGGTGTTGCTGGGTGCTGCAAATGTCCTTCTCTGCCTTTGAAGACCAGTTTGGCAGCCCTCCCCCTTCCTGCCTCACCATCTGCTGAGGGGAGATTCTCTCCCCAAGCACATTCCTTTGTGTGAAGTCAGGCCACTTCACACCTCATCAAGGTAGCCTGGCAGAAGCTGCTGCAGGCTGGCCAATCAGAGCACAGCAGCAAAAACAATGCAGAGCTGAAATTGGCAACTTTTTAGGTAAAGTCTAAACTTTTTACCTGAACTGGTTATATTAAATCCAACAACTGGAAGTTGTGGGATTTATTATAACAATCAATTTGATACCAAATTCTTGGTATGTAACATTTAAGGAGACTTTAAAATTTAAAATAAAGTCTGCCCATTCTAGCCTATGAAGGCCATTTACTTCAATGAGGGAAAAACGAATTTGGCTGTTTTTACCTCACCAGGGCTTATAAAACTATTTTTATAAAGTCCCTGCTTATAGTTACATGGCACCCAGCCCTAGGGGCACATAGGGCACACCTTAGGGGTGACTTATATGTAAAAATAAGGTAGTTTAAGACTTTGGAAGTACCTTTAGTTCCAAAGTCGAATTTGCATATAACTTTAATTTAAAAGCAGCCAGCAAGGCAGGCTTGCTTTTAAAATGACACTGGGCACCTCAGCAATGCACCTAGGTGTGCACCACCTATGCTGTGGTCCCTAAACCTACATGCCCTACCATATACTAGGGACTTATAGGTAGGTTAACTTAGCCAATTATAATTAGCCTAATTTGCATATCCATTTTACACAGAGCACAGGCCCTGGGACTGGTTAGCAGTACCCAGGGCACCATCAGAGTCAGGAAAACACCAGCATAAAGTGGAAAATGGGGGCAAAAAGTTATGGGGCCTCTGCAATCAGCCCCAGTTTCTCACACCACCCCCCCCCCCCCAGCCCACACGCCCAGGAGACTCAGCCCAACCCTGGGAGAGTCTTCCTGGCTTGTTAGGCGAGGAAGACAGTGAAGAAAACTGGCTGTCCCTTTGCAGGGCCTACTCTGCCTTATATCCTCCTGTCAGGGTCACTCCCTCTGGGTAGTGAAGCCATCCCAACAGTAAAAGGACCCAACTCAAACTGAAACTTCCCTCTAGGGGGGTCTTCCTCCTCTCTCTCTGCCAACTTGGGTAGTGAGGTGCCCACCTCCCCTACTCCTAACTTTGCTAGGGCAAGACCTAGCTTACCCAAAGAGGTCACCCAACACTTGAGCAACCCCACCATGACCAATAGGGTCAGGGGGCCTACTTTGCTATTGGCCCTGGGGTCTGCCTCCCAGGCCAAGTACAGTGCTGCCAGGAAGGCTAGCACCCAGCAGAGGCTACTGACAGCTGTCAGTACCCAGAACCACACCCTAAGCTCTCCACTGACAGGTGGCTGAGCTGCTTTAGGGGCATCTTTGGGGTCCTGGCACCCCTCTTGCTGTCTAGAGTGGGGGGCTACCACCTCCTGTGGCAGGCACCCTCCTTCCACTCTCCCTTCTGTCAGTGCAGGGGCAACACCTTGCATCTGGACAGCTGCCTGACTACTCAGGACTTCCTTGGGGTCAGGTGAGGCCTCACCAGTGCCAACTCTGGGCTCCCCCCCTACTGGGGCAGAAGGCCTTTGGCTCCCTGGAACTCTCTTTAAGAGTGGCCTACCCTTCCTTTTCTTCTTTCCTTTTCTTGGGGACCCCTGTCTCCTAACTGTAGGGACTGACTCCCCAGGACTTTGGGTTGGGGGGGCGCCCTGGGCGACCACCTCATCTGTGACCAGACTCACCTCTGGGAGGTCATTGCCCAGGATACAATCTAGGGGGAGGTCAGCACTGACCACCACCCTAATCCAGTCAAGGATACCCTCCCTCTCTAGGGGCACTATGGCTACAGGTTTGGAGGTGACCTCCCCTGTGGCAATCCTGACTTTCTTTGTCTTTCCTGGGACATACATGTCTGGGGTCACTAACCGGTCACTCACTATAGTGTGACTGGCACAGGTGTCCCTCAGGCCAGTGGTAGGGATCCCATTCACTTGAATGTGGTGGAAGTGCCTACTCCCACCCTCAGGGATCACCAGCTTACCATCTGGTCCTGTCTCCCAGCTAAATGCTAGGAGGACTTCATCATCTGAGGAATCCTCCTCTATGGCTACACTGGACAGCCCAGTGCTAACCACCTTCTTTGGACAGGCTTCATCTCCTCTGAAGTGACCTGTCTGCTGACAGTCAAAGCAAGCCCTACTGTCCAAGAGTTTTTTTAACCCTGGGTCTCCCTGTCTCTGCTTGTCAGAGTGGGAGTGGGATTTACTCTCCTCCTTCTTAGGGTTCTGGGGTACAGAGGGAGTCTCTGTGGTGGGCTTACCACCTCCCTCCTTAGGTTTTTGGGGACCTGTCCCCCCCTTCTTGGAGTCTCCCCCCTGGGACTTGACAACCACCCTGGTTCTCAACCACTCATCAGCTGCCTCCCCTAGCTCTCTAGGGTTGGTCAGCTTAGAGTCCACTAGATGCTGGCGTAACCTTTCTTGGATACAATTGGTCAAGATGTGCTCTCTCATGATCAGATTGTATAACCCCTCATAAGTATTTACTTTGTTGCCAATAATCCAGCCCTCTAGTGCCTTTAGTGAAATGTCCACAAAGTCAACCCAAGACTGGGTACTGACCTTCTGGGTGTCCCTGAACTTCATTCTATATTGCTCTGGGGTCAGACCAAACTTCTTGGCTAAGCACCTCTTCATACTAGGGTATGAATCTGCCTCCTCCCCCCTTAAGGTCAGAAGCCTATCCCTCCCTGAGTTGGGGACCAACTCCCACAAAAGGGATCCCCAGTATTGAGGCCTAACCCTTCTCATTTGGAGTGCCCTCTCAAAGGCCCCTAGCCACTTATCTATGTCATCCCCCTCTACATAAGCAGGAACTACCCCCTTGGGTAATCTGGGGCAAACTCCCCCACCCATGGACACCTCAGCTTCTTTATCGCTGCCTCCATCTCTTTTTTCTTTGTAGGCCCACTTTTTCTTTTCTAGGGCCAGCTTCTCTGCTTCCAAAGCTATGTATGCTAGCTGGGCCTCCAGCTCTCTTTCTCTGATGGATGGGTTCTCTCCTCCTGAAAGGACCCCCTTCCCACCACTAGCTTTGGGCCTGCCCCTAGTGACTGTATCTACTGAGGACCGTTCTTCTTCTTCCTCACTTAGGCTCGGATGCCTTCCCTCCCCTGAGTGGTTAGAGTTAGCATCTTCCCCTTTTTCTTCTCCCTCTGGAGCTTCCTCTGTGCCTAGCTCTTGGGCCTCAGCCCATGCTGTCAGGGATTTAATCAGGATTTGCTTCCTGAGATCAGTGGTTGCAGGCAACCCTCTTTCAAGACATAACCCCCTAAGCTGGACTACTGTCAGTGTGGGTAGGCTAGCCAGATCAAGCTCCATGGTTCCCTAGTTTTGTGTCAACAAAAACTTTTTGCAAAAATTGGAAACAAGAATTTAGAAAAATTACAAAAATTCAATAATTGAAATTAATCCAAATTAAAAATTAAAAACAATTTTTGCACTAGGACAATTTAAAGGATTTTTAATTTGTTTTACCCAAAACTGTAACGTGATATTGAACACAAGTACAGGATCCCGTCGCTGCTTCCAATTATGTTGGAAAATGGGTTATTGGTAGGGCAGGTAGGTACCTACACCTAGCAACAAGCCACAAACCTCCACATAAGTACAGTTAGGTCTCAGTAAATTAATCCCAGCTCTACCCTTGGTAGCTTGGCATCGAGCGTCAAGGCTTAACTTAGGAGACAAAGTGTAAAGCATTCAAATATCACAAAACAGTAATTAAATAAAACACAGGAAACAGTTTAATTATCCAAAACCAATTTATAAAAATAGCTTATATTTTTATCTTTAAAATGACACAAAAACGATTAAAATCGGTTCAGGGGAACCGGAGATATGAATTTTTAAAGTATTATTATTTTCTAGCGCTTAGAAACAAAAAGTCGGGTCATCTGGTTGCACCAGGACCGGGGCAAAGTCAAACTTTCAGGCCGACCGCGATGGAGCCCTGCTCGGCTACAAGTCGCGGGAGGCCTCGGTTAAAAAGTTACCTTCTGACTTAGTCTCTTTTTTGATGTTTTTCTTCCCCGGGACGAACCTGCCAGTTGAATCTGACCTCCTGGAGCCCTTGTCTGGATACGCGAAGTCAGTTTCCTCTGTGGTGATTTTTACCTTCGGACTTAGTCGTTTTTTCGAGATGAAAATCCTTCGACCGGGGTAAACCTGGATCTTGATCCGACGTCCATGGGCCCTACTCGGATACGATGGCTGGGAGGTCCGGGTCAAGTTTTTACGTTCGGACTTAGTCTCTTTTTTGGATGTTTTTCTTTACCGGGATGAACCACGAAGTCAGGCCGGGTCGCGGTTGAGGCAAGCCGGCTAGAATTTCCGCGTCGGGTCGGTCACTTTATGGAGCTTTTTTTTCAAAAATTCTCCAATCTTTTCCAAACTTCTGGGGTTTCACCCAGATGTTCTTTTAAGGTTCTTTTGGGGTCCACAGCTCACCCCAAGGGTCCAGAAGTTCTGTGATGGTCCTTGGGGGTGCGGACTTCAACTCCCAGAATGCACCTGGCGCAAACTCCTTTTTGGCCACTGGGCAGTGGTCAGCTGGTCGCTTCTTTAAGGAGTTGGTGCAGGGGACTCTGGTTAGCAATTTTTCACCTGTAGCAAACAGGGAGTCCCTCCTTGAACCAGTTGAAGCCAGGCAAAGTCCTTCTTATGGTGAAGCCCAAGTGTGCAGCTGGTGCAGTCTTTCTGAGTGCAGGGTCCAGGTGCAGGCCAGGGGTCCAGCAGGGCAGTCCTTCTTCTTCTTTAGTTCCTTTCTTGTTGAATTCTGGAGGGGATCTGAGGCGTGGGTGCAGGTCTGCCAGTTTTATCCTTGCTCCTGGGTGAAAAGCAGGGGGGCCCTGGTTCTCCAATCAGGGACAGGGTCGTCCCCCTGTGATGACCACTTCCTGGGAAGTGTGGCAAAAATCCATCCCAGAAGGCAACAGTCTCTAAAAATCCAACATGGATGAATCTGATTTTTGGAGGTTACATCTGGCTGAGCCCACCCACTGGTGTGGCTAAAAATCATAAACACACCCCTCTCCTGCCCTCTCCTAATCTAATCAAGGGGGCACCTAATTGGGGTTGCAGGATGTGGGGGTGTTGCTGGGTGCTGCAAATGTCCTTCTCTGCCTTTGAAAACCAGTTTGGCAGCCCTCCCCCTTCCTGCCTCACCATCTGCTGAGGGGAGATTCTCTCCCCAAGCACATTCCTTTGTGTGAAGTCAGGCCACTTCACACCTCATCAAGGTAGCCTGGCAGAAGCTGCTGCAGGCTGGCCAATCAGAGCACAGGAGCAAAAACAATGCAGAGCTGAAATTGGCAACTTTTTAGGTAAAGTCTAAACTTTTTACCTGAACTGGTTATATTAAATCCAACAACTGGAAGTTGTGGGATTTATTATACAATCAATTTGATACCAAATTCTTGGTATGTAACATTTAAGGAGACTTTAAAATTTAAAATAAAGTCTGCCCATTCTAGCCTATGAAGGCCATTTACTTCAATGAGGGAAAAACGAATTTGGCTGTTTTTACCTCACCAGGGCTTATAAAACTATTTTTATAAAGTCCCTGCTTATAGTTACATGGCACCCAGCCCTAGGGGCACATAGGGCACACCTTAGGGGTGACTTATATGTAAAAATAAGGTAGTTTAAGACTTTGGAAGTACCTTTAATTCCAAAGTCGAATTTGCATATAACTTTAATTTAAAAGCAGCCAGCAAGGCAGGCTTGCTTTTAAAATGACACTGGGCACCTCAGCAATGCACCTAGGTGTGCACCACCTATGCTGTGGTCCCTAAACCTACATGCCCTACCATATACTAGGGACTTATAGGTAGGTTAACTTAGCCAATTATAATTAGCCTAATTTGCATATCCATTTTACACAGAGCACAGGCCCTGGGACTGGTTAGCAGTACCCAGGGCACCATCAGAGTCAGGAAAACACCAGCATAAAGTGGAAAATGGGGGCAAAAAGTTATGGGGCCTCTGCAATCAGCCCCAGTTTCTCACAGGTACACAGGGCAATGAGTGACACATTTCAGGTGCAATGACTACACCTGTGCCCATGCATTCTGTCACGGATGACCAAAATAGACACTGTCAGCATATATTTCTTTGTTGTATTAATTTAGATAAATGGCCAATCCATGTTTAGCGTCAGATTGTCATCAAGTAACACACAGGATCCCCGCCATTATGGTATCATAGGGGGCATATCTGTCTCAGGGTACACTGTCAATGTAGCATATGTAACCTACAGACAACAAGGCCCCCATGTAATGGACCATAGAAAGAATAATAATGCATGAGCTAAACTCAACCCACATGAGCATCACACAGTAACTGATTGTCCCTCGATGCACAAGGCACAATACCTGAGTGACTGGTATTGCAGTGCACCAGGAACGTGGCATAACAACAGATGAATACATGGAGTACACTCTATAAATGAATCTGCAACCAATTGAGGAATCATATTTGTCACCACATGATTATTAGGGCCACTGCATGTGTGCGTATGTGTGTCTATCACTCACTGGAGTGACAGGGTCAATACATGTTTTCAGTGGTAATGTCTGTTGGAGTATCATCATGCCTGAGGGGCTGGACTATCAGATATAATGTCACACACAGTCATTTTTTCTTCACAGTGTTGTACAGTGCACAGACATTGAACACATTTCACTCTTCCATGCTTTACAGGTGGACCTGCCCCCTACACAATTGAAGAAGTGGCTTGATTTGCGGACCCAGACATATCCAGTAAGTGTTGATATTTCAGTTCTGTGTTGTGTTTGCAGCTGTTGTGTGATTGACTCCTGTGTGTTGGACACATAGCAAGGTATGATGTGCTGGAACATGATCTGATATGTGAGTTGACTGGAGTTTGACTTTTTTTTGCCATATTTGAGTTGGACAATCAGTGGCGTAGAGTCATCCTTTGGGATTGTAGTGCAGCGCTGTAGGAATTGCCATGTGAATAGGGTGACATTTGTTGTTACATTTCTTGTAATGAAATATTTGGAGGTAGCCATTTCCATGATTTAGTCAGCAAGTCATATCCTGAATCACACAGAGCAGGGATGCTGAAGTATTACCCACAGACTTGAGCCTCCCTGTTAACTAATGAACATGTAGGACTGTATGGTTGACTTCCTAGCAGCATCTAGCTCCACATGTTGTGCTACGTTTATGTGGCACTTGAGTAGAATGCCATAGGTGTGCAAGCAGCTCAAGCCCAGATGGGTGCTTGCATCTATGTGCTTGTTGTAGGGCAGGTATTGGTGATATCAAATGATGTTGACAATTGTCCGCAATTAGGAACATAAATGTGGATGTGATCGTACAATGTTTGTGTCTATCCTAGTTGGACACCCTCCTTACCTGTGGTGGACTGACTAAACCAATGGACAGCTGTCCAAAGCGTCTTGGCTGTTCTTGATGTTTGAAAGTATGTGTTGCATGTCCATCCCCCACTGAGGCACAGGCGTAGGGTTATGAAATATGTGTACCTAGGTGTGAGAATCCTAGTGTAGTACACAGACATGTTATTTAGCAATTAATTTGTTCCAACCTAGGATACTCCCTCATGATTAGCAACTGCATACCATCCTGGCAATTCCATTTACAAATCACAGACCTTGTGGCCCTTGATTGTCATCCAGAAGATAGTCATTGGTTGGCCTGTCACATGTGGAGGTCTTGCAGCATTTGTTGTGTGACTAATGGCAGAACAATGATGCTTAGATCATTTAAGTAGGTATACATCTTTTTGAGCACTGCTGTGCTGTTAGATAGGACATGTGTAGGCTGCGTTGGCATGTACTTCCTGAGGGGGCACTCTGTGATCTGTACCGTGATTTGGCCTGTTTAAGCTAATTTTGAGTAATTATTTGAATATCATCAGTAGCTGTATCACACAATGATGTAACTAATGTTTGGCTTCATCTTTTTTTAACAGCAGCCAATATGGATGCTAATCAGATCCGTGAATTCCAGAGGAGGGCGATGCGTTACCACCACATTCTGGATGTTAAGTCTGGGTTCCGCCACATGGCATGGCGTTATCGCCATGAGAGAGCCACAGGGGTCTGGAGGGCATTTGCCCAAGGGGGCCCATCCCTGTCCACAACAGCCGCCACCCCTAGCACCACCACTCCATCCCAAGTGGCACCAAGGATAACAGCTCCCACTGAAGGTCCCTCACCATCCTCCGCTCCTGGACCACTGACAGCAGCCCCTGCACCTCCCCTTACAAGCATGGCACCGGCAACAGCCCAATCCTCCACAACTGGCACACAGACCACCCCTGCTGCAGTAATTGACAATGTTGATTTTAGGAACATGCAACGTGACATGCAACGGATATTGCGCAGAATGGACAGGCTGCAGCAGGAGGTGTCCCTGATTAACAGGAGAGTGTGTGGGATAAAAAAGATCCTGCGGAGGGCAAACTTGTGAGTTTGAGACCCTCAGCCATGATTCCCTCCCCTACCTCCTCTTTCCTGGTTCTTATATTTAGTGGGTTTAGGAGGCTTAGTGTTAGATTAGAATAGGCTGTTAGTTTAGTTAGTATAACTGGGTTGGGGGTGGAGGGTATGATAGTTTTACATGTTTTTTTGTGGGTGGGTGGGGGATGATGTTGGGGTTTTTGTGCATTAAAAAATAAAAAAAAACAAAAAAATATAAAAAACAAATACAAAAACATATATCAAAACAAAAAAAACAAAAAAATATATAATTGTTTAGGACAAGATAGTATGTGTTTAGGTTAGTATATGTTGTCTCCATGTGTCCTATCACATAAAGGGGGTGGGGGGCTGATGTTTAGAGTGTTTAGTCAAATGTGATAAGTAAGTTTAGCTTAGGGTAGTTAGGGCCAGTTGTGGGTAATGTGTAGTTAGGATAGGTTAGGTTAGTTAAGGTGTTTCCCCTAGTTTTATTATCCCTTTTTACAATTAAATAAATATTTAGGTACTCCTTTACAGTATGTGTCATATGCTTTGGGATCAGGGCCTTGGCATGGGTGAACAGTGTCAATTTAGTATTCGCATGTGTTTTCCATCCTGCATCCAAATCCCAATTGAGCTGTCACATTGTCAGCTACACCAAAGCTACTTCTCTATGCATCTGCCATCCATTGCACCCACCACTCAAGGTTACTATGGTTCCTAATGTGTTGTTAAGTTTGGATGTATGTTTTCAATCTGTCATACTTTGAGACCAGATTTTGTCTCTGGGACACTGTGGTAAGTCTGCCTGCAGCCTGATGTTCATGTGAACCCTGATAAGGTGAGTGATGGTAAAGTCTTATGTAGTACAGTATACATAACTCACACCTATCATTTCTTACATTGTACTGCCAGGTTACTTATTTGTCCGTACACTCGTACACATCCATTCCTGCTGTATGATGTGTGTATGATGAAATTTTAGAGTCAAATGTCACATACCTAAATATTGTCTAGAAGACAAATTTGAAGACATTGATTTTCTGCTTATACAACCCTTGAAGCAGACTTATACTGTCCAACACAGCATTATACTGTAAATTGTCTATGTAATTCAGATATAACCCTCAGGAAGGGCAGATGATGGTACAATCCAGACCCCAGTGCATAGATATCAGCCCACAATCTTTCAAGGCAGTTGTATTGACATTCTATGGCCAGTGACATGTGACATACATCACTAATCTCCAACACGGTTGATGTGTCACATTACACAGAAACAAAGTGGTTGTGTAAGTGCTATTTATTTTAAAGTGCTGTAGTGTTATATTTACATAATCCAGGATTGTGAGTCCATTAGTGTGACACCTTCTATTGTGATACTACACAAGTGCAAAAGGTCATGTCATTGGACATGCTGGGTTGAAGTGTCATACACTGCAGAGGAACATGAATTGCCAATGAGGTAGTGAGAGACAATCACAGAGCATAGTGTTAAGGTAAACAGTGGGCTGGAGAAAAGTGAATGTGAGCTGCTGTTGCAAGACTGGCATGTTACGAAGCACAGGACCTAGGATATCAGTGCCCATGTGGCAAGGACTTGTGCTACTGGGTACTCTTACGGGTGAAGGTGATCTGTTCCACGTCTTCATCTTCTGATGTGTGTGTCGTCTCCTCTGCCCTTGGTGGTGGTGGGTTTGAAGGGGCAACACATACTTCAGTGTTTGAAGACGTGGAGTCAGAAATCCCGGTAGCTGCCAACTGTGGGCCTATTAAGGGCCTTTCTGCAACAAGGAGGAGCTGCTGGTTCTTAAGTATAGCAGCTACATCACTGTGGTAGGTAGCCAGGTCGGCCCTGAGGGGGTCAATATAGCATTCGTGCACGCAGTGAAAGGTTTGGTGTGCGAGGTGTTGTGGCAACTCCCTTACTGCTGTGCTGATTTCCTTCACACTTTGTTGAAGTTCTTACAAAATAGATGTTCGCCCTTGCATGGCTGCTGCCTGTTCTGCAGATGACATCATGCACAAACGCATCCCCTCAAGGCTGGCTGCCATATTTTGCATCCCCACCCACACCTCCTTGGCCAGCTCCTGCTGTACTCCAACTACAGTCCTCTAAAAGCTGGTGCCAGTGTTGTCAGAGTCCTCAGCTGGGTTGGAGCTGGCAGGTCGTACAACTGGGGTGGTGAGTGGTTCCTCTGTGATGGCTGCTACTTCTGTGCTCCTCCTTGCGACTGAAGGTGGGGTCTGGAGGGTTCCAAGGATATCTTGGAGGGTCTGCTGGCTGATGTTTGTCAGCTCGTCATCCATGCCATCAGGGAAGTCCAGGACAGGCATATCCCCAGGAGAGCCTTCGTCCTCTGCAATGAGATATTGTACAATTAGTGTGTCTGTGTTGTGGCATTTGTAATGTGAATTTCCTGAGTTCCTATTAGTTGCACATTATGATCTTGGTTCCTGTTCATTGTTACTGTCATCAATATTGGCATTCACCCAGGCCTATGCCCCACCTTCATGTCACATGTAGTGTGGGCAGTTTGGGGAAATGTCTGCGTCACATCACTAGGTGTAGGTTCTGCCCAAATTGTATGTTGCCACCTTCTTGTCCTACTCAACCATCCGTCTACTTCCATTATCATGGTGTGGACTTGCAATGGCTGTGGGTGTTCTGATGGCACTTGCACCACACTTAACAATCTGGAACTGACCCAGTCTCAGATATTTCACACCAGATATATGTTGCTGATACCTAGCAAATACTATGTATAGAATTGGCATGGCACAATACGGGTGTCAGCATTGGTAGTGTGTACTGCTGATGTTGGGGAATGTGTGCTACATTGGATTGCACTGATGGTCCTAGCAGTGTTCCATTTCCTCTTATGACTGTGCAGGTGTGTTTCACTAGCTGGAAACATATGTCCTCCCCCTCAATGCTGTTGTCTTAGCAGTATGTCAGTTGGGATGTTGCATGGTGGCATTGCAGCTATTGTGACCCAGGCACAGGGTAGACCCTGACGTGCAGCATATGTATGACATTACTGCTGTGTACCTCATAATGTTTATGACAGTGCCTGATGTTTGTAGCGACTATGGACATTAACATTTGACAGGATTAGCATATTTTTATTAGTTACAGGGGATTGATAATGTTGTCATCCTGAACCCTCTAATTTGGGTGTGTTTGATGCATGGGCACGTAACTGCCATTAGCTACTTGACCTGCACACACAGCAGAGGTGGTAGTGGCAACTGTTGTCAATGTTAAATTCCACTTGCAGATATGGCCTGAGATGGGAAATTGAGGTCTAGTTCAAAAAAGTGACAATACCAGCTGTCGTGTGACAGCATGCCAGTTTTACGCTGTACCCTACCCTCCTGGACTGGCTGTGCTTTTCCAACATCCTTGGCATGGCAGCATACCCCCATGCAAAGGTTATTGGTGTAGTGTTGTGCTGTGCCCAGCACAGCCCATGCCTCCGTGCCATGCCTATTTGCCCTTTCCACTACCTGATTATCATGGCTTACATGCATTGTGTAGTAGTTATGTCCCCCCCAAGTTGCAGTTTACAGTTAGGCATTTTAGTTCCCCATGCCACTTACTGTGCATCTGTGTTGTCTCCTGGTAGTCTGAGCTGTCCTGTCTTTGAATCCCTGTGACGATCTCCTCAGGGATGACGGCTGCCATCATCTCCTCCATGTGGTCCAAAGCCTCCTGCGGTGCTGGACTCCCACCTCCAGTCTGCAGTGCTGCCTTCCGGTTCCTTGCCATCAATTTCTTGGTCCTGCGCTTGCAGTCATGCCAGCATTTCTTGCACTCGGTGACTGTTCTCCGTACTTCTGCCACACTATTGATCTTATTGCCAATTTGTTGCCAAATTGCCTCTCTCCTCCCAATTGGCAATTTGGAGGTGACAAATAGTTGGTGCTGGTGTTCCCTCACCTCTTTCACCAGTATTTCATTATCCTCTGCACTAAACCGACACTTCCTTTTCTTCTTTTCCCTCTCCTGGGGTCCTCCTGTCTGGTTCCTGGTGGGTTGTCATCTTCCTGGGGTCTCTCATAGCTTCTGGAATCCATTTTAGGGCTCCTTTGCACATTTTGCAGTGTTTGCGCCGCTTTTTGACGCTATTGTGTCAAAAAATGGCGCATATCCGGTTTGCGATGACATAAACCGGATAAAAGTCATTTGCGCCGCGTTAACGTCGTTTTTCTCTACGACATGGCGCATTGGTTTGAGTAAAAAAAAATGACTCTCACCAGTGGTTTGCGCCGCTGTGCGTCAAAGTATAAATTTGACGCCCGGGTGGTGCAATGAAATGGCATTAGCCAGCGTTAAAATATTTGACGCAAAACTGCGTTGCCGCAGTTTTGTGTCATAAAGTATAAATATGGGCCTTAGAGCTTTATTTACCTTACCCTCTTTATGGGTCCTTGCATGAGAATCAGACCCATAATTACAGGGAGGGTAATTAACAGCTTGTAATGCCTGCATGAGTGGACAATAGTTTGTCAAAACAAAATTTACAGAAAGAATAACTTTATTAGTAACTGTCGCAAAATAGTTAATAAAAGTAAATGTGAGGAGTTTACTGGGAGCCAAGATGGGGGCCTGGGGCTGAGCTGCCACCTCATTACCTCGCCTCACAGTTGATCAGAGGAGAATTCTTCATACTCTCTCATCTAGACAGGGTTTAATGTTACAGCAACTTCTATGAATAGGATCGAGTACTGGATGCTGGCTGTTACATTGCTGCCTGACATTTTACTGGCAAAATAACAGTTGCCGGTAACCTCAAGGCTTCCACTGGCCCTACGGGCACGGTGCAGTTTGTGGGGGATAGCGGCCTTTCTCTGCACCTAACACTGGTGCCTTACCTGACATCAACTACACTGCTCTGGTGTTGGAGATCTGACTATGCTCCCCCTGTGCATTGACACAGGCAGCAAGTAGGAAGATGCTGAGCTCTCGGTGTCGTGGGTTCATTTCAGCACCTTGTTTGGGCACATTTGTTAGCTTAGGGCTGCAGCCTGTGCCCTTTTACCTAGATACACAATTCATTTAATTTATTCAACTTAATTCATTTTAGTGGGGATGTTTTATTTTTCTAATCAGCTGCTTTTCTGCAAAAGTGTTATTAGTTTCTTTACACGGCATTTCATGCTGTGCCTCTGCTCAAAGCTGTACCTGATAGTTTAGATAGTATTGCTGCCACAAGAGGGCGGAGCCAACCTTCAACACTTGGATGCATTACCATGTCAGGCCTGTTCTCATAACAGAACACGTTTTGTTCTAAAAACATCACCCAGGCCAAAGAAGGTTAGGGAGGTAATTCCAGCCAGAGGAGCCATCCTATGCTGTGTGCCATTTCATTGCCACTTTGCTGACCTGAGCCCTGTCTCTACAGCCAACCGTAGAGATGACCGGCAGACCCCTGTTTTCAGGTATGGGGACAAGAGTTGCTTCCATGGCCTAGCATGGGCAGAAAAGGCTATCACTGCTAAGCTCTTTCTTAGATCCTAGGGGTGTAGATAGGAATCCTTAGGCTCACGTTTATTCCAATATACTGGGATTGATTATCTGTTTTTCACTTATGGTAACAATTCTTACTGTGCTACGTTTCACCTTCTTAATAATTGCAGCTCATATCTTGTATCATAGATTGCAGTCTTTTCAATAAATGCATTGAAAACAGTCCTGCATGTGTTTGTCTGCCTTTGCTTGTGTGAGACTTGTGCAAATGACAGAAAAGGGCAGGATCTGCCAACTGCAACTTCCCTGAGTAGTCAGAGTGTCATGTTTTCTAGGCTGCCACAAATCACCTTTACTTTCTAGGTTTAGGTGAGAAGCTGCTAGCTAGCTGGGACGGCTAGACTGACAGTCTCCAACCAGTAAAAGAAAGGCTCAGTCACCCACACATGGTGGTGCTACCACCCAAAACCAAACAGTCTTGCCCCAATGGTAGGAATGCTACGGCATCGGGACGGTCGGCTTGCTGGCACTACGGGGACTGGCGTGGGAACTATTCACCCACGCCCAAAGCATTCACAGCTTGGGAAGACAACTGGCACTTGTGATTCACTCAATCAGGGGGCTGGAGGTCAGTGCTGCTACATTTGTGACAGCGCCTGAAAGGCGTGTGTTATTTTTTAGTTGCGCCACTTTACCCTGTGCCGTCTAACAACAATTATATGCAGGGTAGGCGATCCCTACAAAAAAATTATGCTAGGCCTCAAGGACTATATTTACAAGCTTGCCTAGGAAAAATGGCACTAACTCTGACCAGCGTCAAAATGTTAACGCCTTGTTAGACCAGGTGTTAAAATGATGCTTAGGCACTGCTACAGAAGGAAAACACACACAAGTCACTCTGGCAACCAACGGGACAACATGGATCTGCTACTGCTCCAGGTGGGCAACTGGAGGCGACCACAGCGATGACGCCAAGCAGCACTCGCACCGCCACAGTACCCCCCACCACCACAACAGCAGCCACAAAGGCAGCACAGAAGAAGAGAACAGGTACATCACCAACAAACCACCATCCTTGGCGTCAGGGAAGAAGAGTGCATCCAATACTATGATCTGAAGTGGTAGTACATAGTCCATCTGCTACAACAGATTGCACCCACCATCACAGCAGAGCAGACAGGGGGACAAACATACCACTCAACATACCACCCATGACCAAGGTCCCGGCTGTGCTGTTCATGCTGGCATCTGGATCCTTTCAGACAACTGCAGCATGAGTGGGTTGTATCTCACAATTATCCTTCTCTGCCTTACTGCCAACTGTACTGGATGTCATCATCCGCCTCACTTATCACCACATCCTTTTCCCCAACTCCCAGCAACTGCAGCAGGAGACCAGACAGGGACTCTACCAAATCACTGAATTCCCACATGTCCTGGGTGCAATGGATTGCACACATGAGCAACTCGCCCTGCCTGCTGCAACAGTACATCTCTACAGCAACAGGAAGCACATGTACTCCATCAATGTGCAGGCCATCAAGGACCATCGGTGCTATTTACCAAAGTCTTAGCAAAATATCCTGGCAAAGTTCATGATGCCTTCATCTTCAGGCACTCCATAATTAACCAACACTTCCAGGACAGACATTAAGGCAATGAGCAAGCAGCAACTACATAAGACATATAACAAACAAGACATGTGGGGCAAACAATACACACACCACACTCCCCAATCATGGATGACTGCTGATTAACACATATGCAACATGTATCACTCCACACATCCAAGGCACATACCCTCACACAGGGCCACATGTACAAACCCCTAGCAACACTGGACTGTCACTTTAAATTATACTGGGATCGGGTAGAGCAATGCCTGCTCCGTATTTACAAGGTGGTGTTAAGCCACTTTTTGTGTCATGACACCGAATGGAAAATATGGCCCATTCTCACTTAGGGCCAGATTTAGAAGGAACTGGCATGGTGCTGTGCCAAAATTGGTAGCACCACACTGCTTCAGTTCTGAAACACAGTGATGCACCATGTTTACAAAAATACGGCACACCCCTCTGTTTCCCCTAGCGCTTGTGCTAAATTTAGCTGCCAGTGACAACGCAGGCATCCTTGCACCAAAGTGCAAGGGTATCTGCATTGGAGGGAATTACTGTTTATGTGCAGTAAGATGTGCCTTCTTGCACATAAACAATCTATAATGGTGATTTGGCACTTCTATGTGTGCTGCGAAGTAGCAATTCGTCATTATTGAATTATTGTTTATTTGCAGGAAAGGACACCTTCCTGCACATAAACAATCATTCATGGCCTTTTGCTCTTTCTATGTGTGCTGCAGAATGCAACACATATGGAAAAAGAAAAAAACAAGGATAAATAAAATTATTTCTTGTCGTTGCGCCATACTAATGCCACACCTGGGGTGGCATTAGTTTTTGACACTGCCTCTGATTTATGATTCCTTTTAAATATGGGGCAGTGTCAAAAGCAATGGGTTTTGTGGTGGAACGCCCACAGCAACACCCATTGCATGCCACTCTGCCGCAGAAAACTGCATTGGAGGGCCCATATTTACAAGGCAGCATTAAGCCACAAAAAGTGTCTTTGGGCCACATTCTAAATATGGCGCAGCCAGAGCCAGAACCACCAGAGTGTCACAAGTGTGGAAGGGGCCTGCAATGTGTTATGCTGTGGGCATGCCACCGCAACACACGTTGCATTTTGGTGCTGCGCCACATTTACAACAATCTGTAAACTTGAGGCAGCACCAATAAACAATGACACCCTAGGTGTGGGATTACAATGGTCCAGCTAACAAAAATAATTGAGACTCTTTTTGTGGACACTTTTACAATGCATGCTGCATTCTGCAACACACTTCAAAAGAGGAAATTGCCATCATTGGTTGGTTATGTGCAGGAAGGGACACCTTACTGCACAGAAACAATAACCCCCGCAATGCAGGCATCACTGTACCATGCTATGCTGCAAAGGTACCCACGTTGCAGCTTGGCAGCTGAGTTAGTGCCAGCACACTGGTAGAGGACAGAAATGCACCATATCTAGTAGTCATGGCACATCAGTTGCTTTACCAGTGGTGCAGGGCAGTGCAGCAAAACACCACCTGAGCAGTCAGAACCACAGGGGCATGTCAACTAGCCACACACATGGCAACACACCTGAAGCTACTATGCCATGCTTAGCATGATGTCTACAGACACACATGCATGCTAGCTAAGAAATGTGGATAACAGACCTGTGTGCTAGGGAGATGTACCATGTACATGGGGTGTTCACACGCAACACACAGGGCACAACACTCGTTTCATGGCACTCACCATACAAACTTGGTTTGAACTCATACAACATGGCACATTGGCAGGTCATATTTGACAGGACATATGTAAACTAATCTGCAACATTACACACATCCTGAATTGGTAAAATGTCATGCCACAAAAATCACACAATCACCTGAAACTGTACCCCGGACTGGAAGGTGCACCACAACACACCAATACAATCATGCATGCAAACAGGAACCCACATAAGTCAAGATGCGATTAAGAGTCTCTTTGTCATTGACAAACACTGTGCAAGGCCCATTGGGAGGAAACACAGGGCAAGTCTAACTCTGTCTCTCTTCCCCCATTGCAATGGACCAACGATATGGCATCCAGCCATGGGTGATGACACCTTACGGGAACCCACACACTGATGCTGCTGAGGAGGCATACAATGTGGTAGACATAAGAACAGGGAATGTGGTTGAGAGGACATTTGGCATCCTTAAGTCCCGGTTCTGATTCCTCAATTTATCAGGGGGGATACTGCTATATGCACAACCCCTTATGTGCACAATCATACTAGTTTGTGCAGTATTGCATAACAATTGTGTTAGGACCAATGTTCCCTAGGATGAACAGGTGGAGGACCCTAAGGCGGAGGATGAGAACGGTCAACCTCAGGAGGGAGATGAACAAACTTCTGCTGCGGGAGCACGCAGAAGGACAAATATTGTGCAAAACTTCTTTACTTAAACATTGTACCCGATTCCGCTCTGTGCTCAAGTATCTAAATAAATCACTTGATCACACAAGCATTAGCAACTCACCCACATCTCGAAAAGCATGACTATGCCTCAACAGTTGGAAATCAAGTAGGAACACATTCAGGAAGTACAAAAAGCTACACACAATGCACTGATATGCGAATATGCGGGTGTAATGTTTGCTTTGCCAGTTGAAAACACATTTAACATAGCAACCTACATATCACACAAGTCTGTCTGATTGACATTTGACAGCAGACAAATTGTGAATTCATGTGATGAAAGATATACATATGTCTGGCCTTGGTAGTGGAAGAGTAGTCAGTACCTACAACAGTAGGTCGGTGTCAGCTATGTGACAACTCAGTATCTGAATGTCACAATCACAGGTAATAACTTACAACATATCCCTCAGTGGCACACATATATATGAAGACACTGCATCTGTATGCCTAGGCCTGCCACACTCATTTCAGTTGTCATCTTGCATGTATGCCAAACAATGACATAGAATGTCTCAAAACCTTCCCAAACTGCATGTAGCAATCAAGAAACAGAAATTTTAACATATGCATGTTGTACTCATAGCTGTCAGAGCAAATCATTCAATCCACCCACACATATTGTGCATCTGACAAAGGATGTTGACTGCAGCTGTGTGTGAGTGCCCATGTCAAACGCACACACATGTTGAAGGACAGCTGAGATCCTACTTACCTGGCCCACCCACTTTGTGCAGGTGACTCACAGACTACACAAGTGTTGTGACTTGAGTCTGGAGATGTGTGAGTATCAGTCACTAATCCTGCATACAGTGGTCATGATACGGCAAATAGAGCTTGGTCCGTAGACGAGCAAATGTCCATTACAAAAGTCACATGGACCAAATACTATGACGTGCATAAAGGACTGGATAATGACGATGAGGAGCAAGTACAAATTGCCCAAACACTGACAGCAAGTGGCACCTGAAGCTGACAGTACACAATCTGGCTACAACGTGTGGGAATGAATACACAATGTCAAACACTTACTTCAAAAACCAACATTGAAACTATGTAAGGCCATATATATAAGCACACACATTGTGTAGGCCAATAAGCATCCCATAACATGAAGAGGGACAATGAGGTTCAAATGCCTGATCTGCCTCCTAAATAACTATATAACTTCACAAAAGACCCAGCAGGAGAGGAGTTTCCACAAAGAAAAAAAAAATAATTCTTCGAAAACCTTCACCCACCAAGTTTACCCCTTGATGGCATGCTTCATCATTGGGTTCCTCGCGTTCTGCTGCGGAATGGGTCGTGCAACGACCTACGTGATACGTGGGAGCACTTTTTTAGAGTATTTTGTCAATATGACTCAGGTGAAAGGGAAAATAGGAGTGAGGGGGATCCTACAGTGGTTAAAAATACCTGCCTCCTAGCTATTTAAATACTTTAATGGATGCCCTAGGGGCAGTATGATTAAAAACAAAGCGGTAGGTGGAAGTAGGGTATATTATGTACCTGCCTTCCTGGTCTACATGACATGTAAGACCCCCCCCACTCCTATTTTCCCTTTCACCTGAAGGGAAACAGGAGGAACCAAATGATGAAGCACACCACAAAGGGGTAACCCTATTGGGTGAGGGTTTTCAAAGAAAAACATTTTTTTTTTTTTTGGAGACTCCACCCCTGCTGGGTCTTTTGTGAAGTTACAATGAACATTCCAGTCACATTATCAGCAAGTCCTCCTGTGTGCTTGGCCAGCACGAACAGGTATGAATGATGCATCTGGGAACTGATACTATCTGTACCATAGGTCTGCAGATATGTCCGTAGCACACTTGCTCTCAATGAAGTACCAATGCCTAAAAGGAACAAATACTAGCCTAAAACACAGTTTCATGTAATTCCCAAGTACATAATAAGGCAAGTCCAACATAAAGAACCTATAAGTGTCAAGTAGATAATAGGGCAATGCTGACATTAGGAACCTGTAAGTCCTTAGAAGATAATAGGGCAAGGCTGAACTTAAGAACATGTAAGTCCCTAGTAGATAATAGGGCATGGGATTCATTTGCACAGTTGGATTCCAGCATGTGACAGTGCACTGATGTGTAGCCTACTATCCCTGTCTGACGGCAGCCCTGCCATGCAGACTGTATGCTAAAAGAAGAAGTCTGAGCAAAACTATTTTGTGCAGAATTGTACTGTCAAAGTGTATGTGTAAGGAACGTTGTCACAAAATGCAAACTCAATGTACCCCCTAGCTGCCCCAGGCTTCGTGTACTCCACAAATTTGAATATGGACAAATGCAAATATGAATAATCGGCCTTGGTGCCTGGGGACACTTACATACAGTAGAGATGTATCCACAGAGGGTAACATGTTGCTCACTGACGTGCAAAGATGTTGCTCTGAAGAAGTGATATGACACATGAATGGATTTGAAGGATTGTTGAAGACATATCCCAGAACAGGCCACTGTAGTTGGCTGAAAATATCACGCATGAAGAACACATACCACTCACATGCATGTCATGCAAACAAACACATCAATGACAAATGTGTGTTCACCACATCACAACATTTGGCTTTACGGGGGACTGTAACTTACCCATGTTACATGACAGTCCGATGTATGCCCCTTGGGACACACATCAAATTGTCACACTACTGCACTGCCATAGGGGTCAGTAATCTGCCTACATTCCAGGGAAAGTCACCAGCATCCCTGGATATACACTTAGCAAGGGTATACTGTGCATAAACATGTTGTGCACATGGGTCAGCTATCCCAAGCTGTATGGCTACACAAACTTACCAAGGGACATTAATAGACTGGACAGGTTGGCAAAACTATGGTGCCCATAGTTCTTCCAACCTGAGAGTCGTGGTTGGCGGAACTATGGGTGAATACACAATCTACGTGGCTGAATCCTGGTATGCAATTGTAAGTACATGTCTGTTGGACATAGTCCCTCCTTTAGAAAGTACAAACCAAGGGTAGGGCTCTGAGTATTGTGTCTGCGCAAAACAGCATCCATGACGAGAGCAGTGATGCACCATTACTAAGACAAATGCCATATTCCTGTCTTTGTCCCCTGTGTATTGGCAAAAGCAGTTTGATGTGCACCAATTCCAACACAAGTGTATCATTGTTGAACGGTAGATTGTTACCAGGAAGAACTGTACATATCCATTAAGGGCCTGACTAATGTTGTATGTTGCATAGTCATGTACATGTGATGAGAAAAGTTATGCAGGAGTCAAGGGAGACATGGCTGAGTGTGCCCTGTGATGCATGTATGTTCAGAGTGCCATTACAATTAACCATGATTGAAAAATGTAGTAGAAAGTCGTCTGCAAAATATGAACACTGTAGCTGTGTCATGTATGTATGGTTCCAGCACATATGTGTACATATAAACCTGTCCTACCAATTTATGCCACAGACACATGTCAACTGGACTATTTGAGAATTCACCAACCTAAGTCTCCTATGTGCATTAGTAAACTTTTGTGATGTCCAATAGTTGTCCATAGTGTTCACTGTTCTACATTCACGGTGCTATGTCCTATGTTATTTCTCTCAGGTGGACCTCAGCCTTACAACATCAGAGAGGTGGCCAGTTTTGCAGACTCCGATACTACCAGAGTGTCAATCTGTATGTGTAATGTATGTTGTAAGTATGGTGTGTTCGTGTGGTATGTTGTGTACGATGCCATGTAACAAGTGCATGTATGCCACTACAGACATCATATGCCATACATGGTTATGGGCTGTATGTTTGCAGTTGTGTGTAGAATGTGCATTCCAAGTAACCAATTCAATGGTGGCAACATGTGGCACAAGAGCCTTGTAAATGATGGACATGGTATACGAGTCCAAACACAGTGATGACAGTGAGGACATGTGCCAGAAGTTCAGGCTCCTAAACATGTATGCAGGTTGGCAAGATGTTGTTTCCTAAACATATTACTGTCCTGTGTGCCACATGTAGAACACAGTATCTCAAGTCATTGTGGGCTTAATGACCCTGTGACTTGTTCCCTAAGATTTGTAGGACAATGGGCAATTTTCCACAAATGCCAAAGTTTAACCACCATTGTGATGTACTTTCCCATACTCTGTGCCATATGTCACTACATTGCCAACCCATGTCAGGACTTGACATGTATGATTGGCCTGAGGGATGTCCATACAACATTGTCATTCAAGGTACCATTACTCAGTACATCATCAGATAGTGGTCGTCAGGATAATGTCCATGATGTAATGAAAACAACTTCACACAATCTACAGCATTAGCCATTGCTGTTCCAAAATCCCTGTGCAGATAAGGTGAAGGGCATGCATGCGCCCAGATATGTGATGGTGGTGCTATGTGCTGGTGAGCAACATTCTGACCAGATTTCTGGGCACATATAAAGGCAATGGGCAGCATACCTGTCACATCCATTTTCCATGTTGCAATGTCTTCAAGCATCTGCCCCTGCCATCTTAGGCACAAACTGTTATGAAACTAGCTTTCACTGGAAGTCCTTGACTTTGGAACATGTCAAAGGATCTGAGGTCAATGGTGCAAGCATGAGGAACATTAATGAGCAAACCAACATGATGATTGTGACCTACCATGGTCACATGGCTGATGTGTATGATGACCTTGGTCAATGGTGACATGGTCCTTTGAAGATGTACTTATATGGTGAAATGGTATTGTGCAACACTGGCTAGCATTGATACCTTGGACATGTGCAATATGAAGATAATGGTTGATGTGAAAATGTGTAATAACCTTGCCCTTCAAGATGCCATCGTGAATTGTGCTACCCAATATGTGACAACTGCAAATGGCATTTTTATTGCATGCCTCTTGTTCATTTACCCAATAGACAAATGCCTGACGTGTCCCATTCTTGTTGCATCTGCCAACATGACCCCATCCCAGAAGCAGAAGTTTACAAATCATGCTGAATGCTACTGACACATCTGGTAAGTTGAGAAGGGCTTCAGGAGGATGGGGGTGCCTCTATGAGAGTGACAAAGCATCGGGCCATGAAGGCCTTTCACACGGGGGTCCACCCATCTGCCCCTAGCACCCACACAGGAGGCAAGTCTCAGGCCTCACACACATCAGAATCTACATGGACAGAGCTATCCACTGCAGCTGCAGGCCCATCAGTGCCAGCTGCGTCCACGAGTGCCACTAGTACATCCCAGGTAGTCCAGTAATACATAGAGCCCCCTTTTGTGCAGAAGTTCAGAACGGAGCTTGTTGACCAGAAGACATAATATCAAGATATCAAGGTTGGAGCACCGCACTGAGCAGATGATGCTAATGCTCCATGAAATAAAGGCCTACATCACATAACAATAAGCTGGACAATGGGCCAGATAGACAATGCTTCCCTTCCCCATGTATATAGTTCGTAACATGGTTGTGGTATATAGATAGGGTGAGCTAGTAGTTTTTTTCTTAGGGTGGGTGGGTTATTGGTTATCTCTTTTGTGTGGGTTTTTTTGGGGGGGGGGTTTGGGTATCTGTGTGGAAAAAATAAAACATTCAAAAAATGTTTATACATTTAAAAAAAAATATATATATATATGTATGTATATATATATATATATATATATATATATATATTTAGTTTTTTTTTGTTTAGACTACATGTCTAGTTAGGTAATGTTTAGCTGTAGTACATGTTGTCCTTGTCTATAGATGTATTCTAAAGGGGGTGGAGAGGCTAATGTTTATCAAGTCGCATCTGATATCTAGGATTAGTTCAGATAAGTTAGTTTTAGGAAAAAGTTACGATAAAGGAGTGTAGGTTAAGATAGTGTATGTTAAGTTAATATAGGTAGGTTGATTAGAATGTGATTTTCTAGGGTTATAACTGTAGTTTGATTAAATCTTGTTTTTCCACACTGTATGGTCTCCATCATGTTCTACTGTGCAGGTGATAGCATGTCTGCACAGGTCACGTTATGCAGATGCCCTTGGCTTTACAAGCAGCAGTTTGTTACATGTGTGACTATGTGTATCCCCAATGGCCAAGTACCTGCATCTTCCTATGGGTGGTGCAGTGAAAGGAACACATGATAGGAGGTGACAAGGTGGAAGCATGAGGACAGTTCTCCCGCTTACATCACTTCTACAACACACAGTTGGTGGCTTGAGGGACCTCACACATTTTCACGCTTGTCAATGTGTTGATGCATTAGATTGCTACACCACCTCAGCAGTACCATTGTAGTGGTGATACAAATTACTGGCATTGTTGTTGGCTTATTTTTGCATCTTTCAGTGTGTGTTGCAATCATCAACAGACATTGAGACTGGCAGACAGCAGTCCTGATTGTTAGTACTGAAGGATGTGTCCCTTTCGGCATGTGCTATCGGACCTGCAACACAGAAACAACTACACCGTGCTCAATGTATGTTTATATTGGTGTTGGGAAGCACTTTGTGCCCCATCACCAAGGGTAGTACAGGGATCCATGGCATGTTATTGATGACTTCACATCCATGTATATTCTAAATGATGCAGCACAGTACAGCAAGCTGGGCTGCTGCACTGCATCATTTCATCATACATGAGTAGCTATGAGCCACATTACCCAGACACTGACACTACACTGCTGCACCAGAGCATAATTTTCACATTACACTCCAGTGGTGGAGTGTGCCAGCCTATATTTACCAGGCCAAGGAAGGGCACCTTGTGTGCCTTGTCATGGCCTAGTAATTATTTGCCCCTTTCACACGTGGCACTGCATCTAGTTGGCATTCCATGTGTGTTGCTGGGGGTGTTCTCACGCAACACACGTGTAACCCACCCAGCTTCTAATTCCTTCCCAGATTTTCACATCTGGAATTTGTTCAGTTTTGTGCTACAACTCAGGGATGGTGCAGAAGTGACAAGAGTGTGTGTGAGATCTTTGTCAAGGCAATGTAATGTATCTCTGTGTGCTGCATTGTGCATCACAGATAGTTAGATGTACACACCACTTGTGGCTTATGTTATGCAGAAAGATGTCCCTTCGTGCACAACAGCAATCAACACCACAACACAAGCACCCCTGCATCATGGTGCAGGTGTGCCTGTGTGGGCACGTCTGCAAATTGTGCACCAGCACAGATGGTAATTTCAGACCTGCCCCCATATGTTGGGTGTACATGACATTTATGCTCTTTTCCCATTGGTGCAGGGAGGCCTATTCCAGCCCTTACTGCCCCACCCTGCACAACAGGCCTGGTAGGTGGTGCCCAATGAGAGTTACACATGGACAGTTGGTACAGTTGACACAGTGAAGGGAGTTGTGTAAGGGTTGTGAAGTGGTCTATGCATATGGTGGGGGGGTCAGTGCACATTAGATAGGTTTGGTGATTATGCAACCCTTTAGCATGCATACAGTGACAACAATTTGCGTCCCTCTTATGCCATTTGTTAGTTACAACATTGCCACCGCTGCAAATTACCCTGCATTTGTTGTTGGTCATCATGCCCTGTACTGTCCTGACTTCTGCCACCGACTCATTCAGGATGACCACTGCCACCATCTCCTTGAGCTCATCCAGCTGCTCCTAGGGTGCGGGACTTCCACTTCCAGTCTGCAGTGCTGCCTTTCAATTGCTGGCCAGTTTCTCTTTTGTTCGGTGCTTCAATCTGGCCAGCACTTTTTGCAATTGGTAACCGTCCTCTTCACCTCTGCCACACTGTTGACTTGACCAACTATGGACTGCCAAATGGCCTCCTTAACTCATGGCAACTTAGAGGTGATGAAGAGCTTTTATTGATGCTCTATCACCTCCGTGATCAAGATGTTGTTCTCCTCCTCACTGATTCTGCACTTCCTCTTCCTTTTCCCAATATCCTGGGAGTCTGTCTGTCTACCTTGGCTGGTGCTGGTGGCATTGGGGTCTCTCAAGGGTCTCTTCTGTCCTGCCTTCTCTACTGTGCACCTGGTGGCTTGTTTGGCATTTTCGCTGGCTTTTTTTTACGCTTTTAAGCCCCAAATGACAGCGAGCATCAAAACACATGCCATTAGTCAGGCTAGCGCCACTTTTGCAGCTTTGGCATCATTTTTTTGCGACATGTCACAAAGTCACAAAGTGTAGAGTCATTTTTTGGGTGCTAGCTGTTTCTTTGCGCCATGTGTGTCAATTCTTTTAAATATGAGCATGGGTCTTATGATGAGAATGCGAATGTTTGGGAGAACCAGGTGATGCCTACAACTCAGCTAGCTATAACAGAGTAGGGAATGGCCAAGTGTAGCATGTCCAAGCTGACTGGGATGCAGGGTGAGATGCCTGAGCATACCATGGTCCTGTTAGACAATATCAGGGAAGTTAGTGAGAATGAGCTACTATGCGACCCAGGTGTTGTAGAACTAACTCCTACTAATGTGACTTTACATGAGGTAGGCACCCCGGCATCCCAGACAACTGTTTTGGGGAACCCGCTGCTAAACACTCAGAGGCCAGAACCAGGTCATCTTGACCAGTCAGAACCTGTTAGTGAGGATATCCCTTCTTTGGCTTATTAGCCTAGAAGACCTCCCACATAAAGACGCATGTTGTGCTAAGGAAAATGACTACAAATATGGACACTCTGAATGGCTGTCTTAATGACAGAGAGCATCAATTTACCATCCTGTTGGCATTGATGCAGGGCAGCAAGGAAGAAATGAAACAACATGAGGGCAAACTACAGTCTATGTAGCAGAAACTGGAGGGTGTTGAAAACCGGATGAGACGTAACAACCACCGGCTGCTGGGGATACCAGAAGGAAATGAGGGGGTTGACCCCAGGAGATAGATTGTCTATCTGTTTGAACAGGCTTTTCTCCAACTCAGCGACTGAGATACAGACTGCCAAGTACATCAGGCACACAGGTTTCCCTTTTATAAGCCCAAACACAGACGGGTTATAAAGTACCTCAGGGTCAGTCTGATACACATAGGAAACTTTATGCTTCGGCAGCTTATATTTCAGATGGGCTGTCGTAACAAACCTGTTAATGCATGCGGGGTACATTTCTTTGTAAGGCCCAACTTCTGTCATGAGACAGTGGAGCACAGATGGCATCTGTAGAAGAGTATATCATCATTCTTGAAGCTCGGGGTACGGTATCTTTACTGGAACCTGCTAATTTGAGGATTACTTATAAGGGCCAAACAATTACTGCCAGGATCTGGAGAAGGTCCAGGACTTGCTGAAACCATGGAGAGACTCTAAAGATTAGTTGCTGTACAACTTGGTCCCTAGCCTAGGGCTAGGGCTTAGGGTAAATATTCTTGATTAGTTTCTGATCGATCATTGTTCCACTTGTAGGGGATCTCTGTGGCCCTGATGAATCATCAAACTTTTATTATGGCTCTCCCTTTTCTTTTCTTTATTAACATTGTGAATGAACTTATGGTAGCCTATTTCATCTTGCTCATCTTTCTCTTTATGTCTGGTATGGAGGGTTCATTTGCCTCTAGTAAAAGTGTTTTTCTCCTTTTTGATCACCCTCAGAAGTGGGGGGGAGGGGTTGGAGCTAACTATTTCACCAACGTAACATCAGGGTTGTGGTGTGGTTTCACTAAGGGTTCTTACTTGAATAAGTGGGGCAGGAATGGGTGTGGGTGGTATGGGGGATGGTGAAGGTGAAGGTGGGACAGGCAAAGGGACCCAGGGGGGGTTGGGGGATGATGGACTGTGTCTGGTCTCGAGCAAAGGTCCTGGGGTGGCACATTTGGGTTGATATCAGAAAAAAAGAGGAGAAATAATAAGGATGGCAAAAGAGTTGAATCATCATCCTTTACTTACGAATCTGTCTCAATTCAATAATGGGTAATATTACATGCAGTCACAACCAGGGGTTACATACACTTTTTCTCAATCAACATGGGGCGTCACTAGAACGGCGTAACAGAGGGATTCAGGCTACTATTTTTAGCAATCATAGACTTGATCATTCTGACGGATCGTTATAATGGATCTTTATTGATGAATGCCATTAGCCTTGAAAAAGCCCCAGGTGTATCCACCACTAGGGGGCAAAACACGTGTCAGCTGTCCGGTATGAAACCTATAAGTCTTCTTAAAAATGACATCTACAAGCTGTTTAGATCTCCAGGCCTAAAAGGGCAATAATAAACAGACTTGGATTCACCAACCTGACTCTGAGTATTCATCTCAAATTATTAACTGCATGTTCAAAAATCCAATATGAAAGTGGGTTCTCAACCTTTTCACTATCGCTAATCTTGTTTGTATTCAAGAAACCCACCTTGGCATGGGGGAAGTGTCCAAGCTTAGCGGCTGGGCTATCCTATTCTGGCCGCAGCAGGGACCGATGCTCCTAAGAAGAGAGTAGTCCTACTTTCCAATGGGAACTGATGGTCTACTTGCCAGATTAAAGTCGACGTGTCAGGGAGGTGGTTAATTGCACATATAGGTATGCCCCAAATTTGGATGACCCTTCTACATTTAATCAGCTGCTGGGTGAACTTAGCACTTGGCCAGACCCGATAGTCATGTGCGGGGACTTCAATCTGGTTATGTAGCTGGGGTGGATTCAACTTCTTCCTCACTAGCTACTCAAGGGAGGATGGCAAAGTCTTAGGCAGTTATTCAGCAGATCTGTACTACATATGCTCTATGAGATTTCTGGCAGATTTGTCACGGGTATGAGCCTGGATTTACATTTCATTCTATCCTGCATGGGACATCTTCCAGGCTGGATATGTTTTTTGTTACACCACAAAATAAAATGATGAACGGAGTGTTGAAACCTTTCAGACACCCACCCCCAGTCATAGATCTGGGTTTAATCCATCATTATTTTACTCATCACTTCACCCCAGTTTGGACCCAGCCATATGCAAATCAGTCTTGACCCTGCTCCCCATGGGAACAGTCTAGCCAAAATGCCAAGCCCGGTCCTTCCTGGACTGCAAACAAGCATCCTGGGACCGGTTTTGGGGTATCACCCCTCATCAGGCAGGCTAGCTTGAGTCCAGTGGTGCAGCGAGCAAAGAACCCATGTCTAGGCATACCCTAGCCACATAGGGTGCACATGGCAACACCACAAAATAAAATGATGGACGGTTTGCTGAAACTTTTCAAACACTGACTCCCAGTCACAGATCTGGGTTTAATTCATTGTTATTTTGCTTGCCACATTAGCCCAGTTTGGATCTAGCCATATGCAAATCAGTCTTGACCCTGCCCCCCATGGGAACAGCCCTGCCCTAACAGCCAAGCCAGGTCTTCCCTGGACCGGAAACAAGCATCCCAGGACCGGTTTTGGGGTATCACCCCTCATCAGGCAGGCTAGCTTGATCCCAGTGGTACAGCGAGCAAGGGACCCATGTCCCTCACAAAATGTAACACAATCATAACACAATGGAATTTATCATTGTACTATTTCACAACACATCATCTCACAGCGTAACGCAACAATGGAAATGCGTCAGAATGCTGCACATCGTCAACGGACGCATAGGCAATGTCCCAAGGGCATCAGTATAACAAGACATGCATCACAGAACTCTCAGGCAAGCTCACCTATGCCATGGAGGTAGTTATCTTGTAACTGGAAGTTGGTGTGAGATGACAACCGCAGCAGTGAAGGGGGCAAGACTGCATATTCTGACAAAGGATCCCCTCATTGATCTCAGGAAGTAGAAGGTGATCCAGTTATACAGATCAAAGAAGGACAGCATCCAGGAGTTGTTGAAAAATAATTTTACAGGTCTACACCCAGCAACTAGAAGGCCATCCCAATGCCATCCTATAACATATTAAATTAATGGCATTCCTACACATGTTGTCCTTTGGCTTATTCCAGGGGATATTTGCAATGTTGGCTGGCATTTTACAGGGTGCCTTTGCTGCATCCTTGCCAACTATGTTGGATGGCATCCTCAAACTTGCACTACCATATCTGCCATTTTCCAACAGGTGGCCACCAAACAAGGATTTTATGGCATTGCAAGATGTTCTCATGTGCTTGGTGCTATAGATTGCACCCATGTGCAAATGGTGCCACCAGAGGATAACATTTTCAGAAATGGCAAGTACAATTACACTATCAATGTTCAGGAAATTTTGGATCATAATGGCCTTTTCACCAATTTTCTTGGAAGTATCCACGAAGTGACCATGGCACATATATATTCAAGTACAGTACGTAAGAAATCATTATTGCTACAGTACAATAACTCATAATATCTAACACTGTGAACATAACTATTTAAGTATCACCAAATGTGTTCACACTTAGGGCCTGATGCCAACTTTGGCGGAGGGGATTACTCCGTCCCAAATGTGACGGATATCCCGCCCGCCGTATTACGAGTTCCATAGGATATAATGGACTTGTAATTCGGGGGGCAGGCTATCCGTCACACTTGGGACCGAGAAATCCCCTCCGCCATAGTAGTAATCAGGCCCTTAGTGAGTAAATCTCAATGCCCATAACAGTTTCAAAGGAATAGTCTCAATAAAACACTACAAATAACATATATATTTCACAATGTGGTAGTTACCAATATGCTAAATATTCTTAAATCTGTATCAGTTCATGTAAGGGATAGATAACAGGCATGGACTTATTGCACCTTGTAAAGATGGAATCTAAAATATAATTCGAGGTGCTACATGGTATGAAAATTCCACTCACAGACAAAATACGTAGATAACGAACCATGGAAAGGCACTCAGTGTAGCTAAGTGTGTGTTATGTAATATTAATAAGGTATAAAACCTTAAGGTTTTAGCAATTTATTTGGAGGCTGGGGTTGTTATGCTGCCCCTTGTAATGATTTCTATGAGTGCCTATGTATATTGTCAGCTTATTGTTTGACAGTTTGATAAATCTGGACCTAGGTGCATTTAAACCTTCGCATATTATAGATATTTACATGCTTAGGTCACATGTATTGTATACCTCTACATACATTGCAAGTGTGAAAGAGAAGACGAAAATCATGTGTGAACATAAGGTGTCATAATGATTTACTTGCTAAACCTTTCTAGGACACATACACACAAGGAGAATGTAACTAGCTTCTCTCATTTTCATTGTCAAATTAATATTGGCACAAAAAATGTATGGATATGTACTATGCAATCTAGATAAGCAAGGTTGATTGCTGTTCTGTGTGGTGTCACATCCAAATTTGGTACTGTAACGTGTGTTTTAGACTTCAGTAGAGGTTGTTTCCTAACAATGCCAACACCTCTGTCATATTTTATAATTAAAATAAAAATATATAACTTTGTGATGCAGGTTAGGCTAAAGATTCAATGGGCCGTGCATGGTAATATGTTATGCTGCGAGGTACAGCCATGTCTTGTGGGGTCCTTGAGTACGCTAATGCAAGGTTGCGTCTCATAAACATGTATTGCGGGTTCTTTGATGATTAGAATCCAATGTTACATGGCTCAAACAGGTCTTTTGTGACCCTTGTGCCAGAAAACAGCACAAAAGACAATGCAAATAGAGTGGATACAAGCAGGAAATGACGTACAGGACATGGATGCAAAGCAGGAAAACTGTGAATTTTAGTTTTACTTCCTGTTTGTGCTTGTTGCTTGGAGATTGTGGCTGGAGTTTTGGTAGATTTTGTATCGATTGATGGATGTCTGTTTGGTCTTATTAATGAAGTACATTGTTTATTACTGTCCATAAGTTGAAATTGGTGTCCATACGTGTGTATTCTTTTAACATTAGTGATTGTCTGTCTGCTTGGTGGAGGTAAGGTTTCAGGGCTTAGTGTGGCATTAGGTGGTGTGTTTATGTGTGTGTGGACCTGTTGAGCATTGTATAACATTGTGAAACTTTGAGGAGAGGGCGGTAGTGGCCATCATATGGTTCATCGCTCACTACCTCCCTCAGATGCAAGAGGGATGGTGTCATAGGTATACTCTTACAAGGGCCATAATGTCCTTTGGGAGCATGTGGTTAAATACATGTTGCCTCAGACAAGGGTGGACAGAAGCGCCCATCAGCTGCAACATTGGTGGGCAGATGTGTCAAGAGAGGTGAATTGGCTGGACCTCTAGGAAAGGAGATTGATGGGCCTGTTGGTAGGAATATTTCCTACCTTTATCACTTCATGAATTAGATAGATGAGTAATTCGCCTTGTGCTATTAAGTTCATATTTGTTCCATTATAAAAGGTACAGATCGTTAAAAATGTTTTTTTTTTCACACAACCATATATTTTTTTGTGTCACATAAATAATTTGATGGTGTAATAATTGTTATGTTGAAATCACTTTACTTTGATAATGTACTCACTTGAGTTATGGCATAGCACATGCTATTTAACCTTCTACTACTAATCATCTGTATAGCGCATATGATAGATCACTCACTGTGATGAAGCATACCTATAGCTCCTGTGGTAGATGTTTAAAAAACGTATGCATCCCTTGTCATTTATGCTGCTCTGACAATTCCATTTTTAAAAACCATACTATATATTCTGTCAATACACTTAGGGCCAGATCAGTCATCTACTGAAGTAGCAACCTGCTGCAAGACAGCTAGCTGCACTGCAGTACATCAGATGGAGAGCGAAGGAATGCCCTATATCTATCAAGAAATGGTGTATTCCTGCTCTCCCATAGTCCATGTACAATGAGTGCTTGCAAGCGCAAACAAATGTACCTTTGTGCCATGGTGCAAGGGAGCAGGAATGTATGTGTGCATGATCGGAAGCCCTCCAGCTAAACAGAATCCTTAGAGCCATTTTCATATTTGTAAGTGTGGTACACACTGCAGCACACTAATAAGGCAGACCCGCCTGCGCCGTCCTCATCTCCTGCCAGCCACAGATACTCCACCGAAGAGCTCTGTGCCCTGGATCCCAGACGCTGCAACAACAACTGATGCCTTGCATCTCCTTGATCAATGGTGGGAGCTTTCCTCTGCCACCACTGTCTCTTCACCTGCAACTCAGAACCTCCCACCTCACAGAAACCCTAACCACACCCACCTCATCAACCACACTCACCTCTAAACCACTTCACTTCCTCCTGCTCAATGCCCAATCACTCTGCAAACATGCCACTGAGAGCTGGGACACCATCACCACCCTCACCCTGAATTTGTTTTTATTACAAAGACCTGGTTCAACCCTTCTGCCACTCCCAACATCACCACTGCAATGCCCAAAGTATAGAAGATGATATCCCGGGACGCACCAACAAACACGGAGGTAGCATCAGCATCATCCACAGAAAAACTATCTACTGGTCCAACTCCAAAGACGACACTAGCCCAATCACAAAGCACCTTGACTTCTACCTCCAAACTGATGGCAGGATGACCATCAGAGGCACCCTTGCATACAGACCTCCAGGCCCACACCCCGGTTTCTGCAACACCATTCCTGAATTCATCGCCCCACTCGCCATTGACTCCAAAACTTCATCTTCTTCTGTGACCTCAACTTCCACCTTGATGGCCTCCAAGTCTCTAACACTACCAACCTCCTGGAAAGCATGAGCAATATCGGACTTACCCAACTGGTCACTGACCCCACACTATGAGCAGGACACTCTTTGGACCTAATTTTCACTGCCAGTGACAGTGTCATGTTCAGCCATGTCACCAAACTCAGCTGGACTGACCACGCCATCACTCACTTCACCACTGCAGGAGTACCATGCACCGCCACCAAGACCCAAGCTCCTCCCACCACAGCTGGAACAAAGTGACAGAGACCCAAAGATGGACACCCTCAATACCTCCTGTCCTGCCCCCAAAACCAACCTTGAACAGGCTGTCAAGAACTTCTCTGCCTGGATCACCAAAAAAACCGACAGAGTCACCCCAGTCAAGCCCTGCAAGACCATTAGACCTACCAAACAAGCCAGCTGGTACACACCAGAACGCAGGGCCACAAAACCCAGCTGCAAACATATAGAGAGATGATGGTGCACCAGCAAAGATCACACAGACTGATCCACCTTCAATTCAGCCCTCAACAAGTACCATCAACTCCTCAAAGACACGAAAAAGCGCACCCTGGCAGACCACGTTGAAGCCAGATCCAACCACAGCAAGTACCTCTTCAACATCATCAGAGTTCTCCTGTTCATCAGCCACTGAGAACACAATATCCCCATTCGAAGAACTGTAAAACCCTGGTGGACTACTTCCACAAAAAGATATCCACTATCTACAGTAATTTCAAACCCCAACCGACCAAACTCTACAGCCTCCTCTTGCCAACTGACACCACCAACAACCTCTGCTCACTGCATGGGAGCAGCTCACCACACAGAGCACTACAGCCACCATGAATTCCATCCACTTGGGAGCACCCACAGCCCCCTGTCCCCACCACCATTTCAACCTCGGGACCAAGTAGATCAGCATTGAGATAACCTCCACCTTCCCCAATGAGCGGAAACAAGTAGAGGTCAGACCTCCCCTCAAGAAACCCTCCACCGGCCCTAGCAAAACTCAAGACCTACTGTCCTATTTCACTACTCCCTTTCCCCGCCAGTGGCCTTAACAAGGCCATCAACTGACAACTCACTGAACACCTGGAGAACAACATCTACTGGACACCTCTCAGACCAGCTTCCACGCAAAACACAGCACTGAGACTGCCCTTATCGCTGCTATAGATGACATCAGAACCCTCCTTGACCAGGGAGAAACAGCGGCTCTGATCCTCCCCAAATACTCAGCAGCATTCGACACCATATCCCACCCAATCCTTATCATGAGACTCCGACACATCAGGGTCCAGGGCGGTGTCTAGGTGCATTCCTCAGCCCCACCCTGTTCAACACCTACATGAGGCCCCTGGCCAACATTGTCAGAACTCATGGTCTCAACATAATTTTCTATGCAGATGACAACCAGCTCATCCTCTAGCTCTCAGAAGGCCCCTCCACCACCAGGACCAACTTGTACAACCGCATGACAAGCATCACCAACTGCATGAACACCAACTGCCTGAAGCTCAACACAGACAAGACTGAAGTGCTGATCTTTGGAAATAACAACTCCTAGTGGAACAACACCTGGTGGCTTTCCAAACTCAGACCCACACCAACATAACACGCCTGCAACCTTGGCATGATCCTGGACAGCAAACTCACCATGAAACACCAGAACCATGCAGGCACCTCTACTTGCTTCCACATAGTTTGCATGCTCCAAAAGATCTTCACATGACTCCCCGTTGACACCGGGAAAACCATCACTCAAGCCCTAGTCACCAGCCGACTCAACTACGGCTACACACTCTAGCCAGGAATCACCACCCAACTCCTAAGGATACTCCAGACGATGCAGAACTCAGTGACCAGGCTCATCTTTATCCTCCCCAAATGGAACTATATCAACCCCCACCACAGGAACCTCTATTGGCTCCCCGTCCAGAAAAGATGCCAGTTCAAGATGCTGATAAATGCCTACAAGGCCCTCCATGACCAAGGACCAGCATACATCAGCCACCATCTGAACCACCACCAACTATCCAGACACCTACGCTCCGTCTCCCTCACCCTCATGCACATTCCCCTCATCTATCAAAGCTACAGCAGAGGTCCCTCCTTCCCCTACCTCGCTGCCAGGTCTGTGAATGATCTTCCCCTCCACCTCCGAACAGCATACTCTCTCCCAGAATTCAGATCAGTCGAAGCTAGCTCTTCGACTGATCATAGCAGGATCTCAGTACATGGATACCCTCACAAGTGATTAGCCGGGCTTTATAAGTCCTATGGCCAGGACACTCTTTGGACCCAATTTTCACTGCCAGTGACAGTGTCATGTTCAGCCATGTCACCGAACTCAGCTGGACCGACCACGCCATCACTCACTTTACCACTGCAGGAGTACCATGCACCACCACCAAGACCCAAGCTCCTCCCACCACAGCTGGAACAAAGTGACAGAGACCCAATGGATGGACACCCTCAATACCTCCTGTCCTGCCCCCAAAACCAACCTTGAACAGGCTGTCAAGAACTTCTCTGCCTGGGTCACCAAATAAACCGACAGAGTCACCCCAGTCAAGCCCTGCAAGACCATTAGACCTACCAAACAAGCCAGCTGGTACACACCAGAACTCAGGGCCACAAAACCCAGCTGCAAACATCTAGAGAGATGATGGTGCACCAGCAAAGATCACACAGACCGAGCCACCTTCAAATCAGCCCTCAACAAGCACCATTAATTCCTAAAAGACACGAAACAGCGCACCCTGGCAGACCACATTGAAGCCAGCTCAAACCACACCAAGGAGCTCTTCAACATCGTCAGAGTTCTCCTGTTCATCAGCCACTGAGAACACAATATCCCCATTCGAAGAACTGTAAAACCCTGACGGACTACTTCCACAAAAAGATATCCACTAGCTACAGTAATTTCAAACCCCAACCGGCCAAACTCTACAGCCTCCTCTTGCCAACTGACACCACCAACAACCTCCGCTCACTGCATGGGAGCAGCTCACCACACAGAGCACCACAGCCATCATGAATCCCATCCACTTGGGAGCACCCACAGACCCCTGTCCCCACCACCATTTCAACCTGGGGACTAAGTAGATTAGCTTCGAGATAACCTCCATCCTCAATGCATTCATCACCATGCCCACCTTCCCCAATGAGCGGAAACAAGTAGAGGTCAGACCTCTCCTCAAGAAACCCTCCACCGCCGCCAGCAAATCTCAAGACCTACTGTCGCATTTCACTTCTCCCTTTCCCTGCCAGTGGCCTTAAGAAGGCCATCAACTGACAACTCACTGAACACCTGGAGAACAACACCTACTGGACACCTCTCAGACCAGCTTCCACGCAAAACACAGCACTGAGACTGCCCTTATCGCTACTATAGATGACATCAGAACCCTCCTTGACCAGTGAGAAACTGCGGCTCTGATCCTCCCCAACTTCTCAGCAGCATTCAACACCATATCCCACCCAACCCTTATCATGAGACTCTGACACATCAGGGTGCAGGGACGTTTCTAGGTGCATTCCTCACCCCCACCCTGTTCAACACCTACATGAGGCCCCTGGCCAACATTGTCAGAACTCATGGTCTCAACATAATTTCCTATGCAGATGACAACCAGCTCATCCGCTAGCTCCCAGAAGGCCCCTCCACCACCAGGACCAACTTGTACAACTGCATGATAAGCATCACCAACTGGATGAACACCAACTGCCTGAAGCTCAACACAGACAAGACTGAAGTGCTAATCTTTGGAAATAACAACTCCTAGTGGAACAACACCTGGTGGCTTTCCAAACTCAGACCCACACCAACATAACACGCCTGCAACCTTGGCATGATCCTGGACAGCAAACTCACCATGAAACACAGATCAATGCAGGCACCTCTACTTGCTTCCACATAGTTTGCATGCTCCAAAAGATCTTCACATGACTCCCCGTTGACACCAGGAAAACCATCACCCAAGTCCTAGTCACCAGCCGACTCAACTACGGCAACACACTCTAGCCAGGAATCACCACCCAACTTTTAAGGAGACTCCAGATGATGCAGAACTCAGAGGCCAGACTCATCTTTATCCTCACCAAATGGAACTATATCAACCCCCACCACAGGAACCTCTATTGGCTCCCCGTCCAGAAAAGATGCCAGTTCAAGATGCAGATAAATGCCTACAAGGCCCTCCATGACCAAGGACCAGCATACATCAGCCACCATCTGAACCACCACCAACTATCCAGACATCTACGCTCCGTCTCCCTCACCCTCATGCACATTCCCCTCATCTATCAAAGCTACAGCAGAGGTCACTCCTTTCCCTACCTCGCTACCAAGTCTGTGAATGATCTTCCCCTCCACCTCCGAACAGCATCCTCTCTCCCAGAATTCAGATCAGTCGAAGCTAGCTCTTCGACTGATCATAGCAGGATCTCAGTACATGGATACCCTCACAAGTGATTAGCCGGGCTTTATAAGTCCTATGAGCAGGACACACTTTGGACCCAATTTTCACTGCCAGTGACAGTGTCATGTTCAGCCATGTCACCGAACTCAGCTGGACCGACCACACCATCACTCACTTTACCACTGCAGGAGTACCATGCACCACCACCAAGACCCAAGCTCCTCCCACCACAGCTGGAACAAAGTGACAGAGACCCAAAGATGGACACCCTCAATACCTCCTGTCCTGCCCCCAAAACCAACCTTGAACAGGCTGTCAAGAACTTCTCTGCCTGGATCACCAAATAAACCGACAGAGTCACCCCAGTCAAGCCCTGCAAGACCATTAGACCTACCAAACAAGCCAGCTGGTACACACCAGAACTCAGGGCCACAAAACCCAGCTGCAAACATCTAGAGAGATGATGGTGCACCAGCAAAGATCACACATACCGAGACACCTTCAAATCAGCCCTCAACAAGTACCATCAATTCCTAAAAGACACGAAAAAGCGCACCCTGGCAGACCACATTGAAGCCAGCTCGAACCACGGCAAGGAGCTCTTCAACATCGTCAGAGTTCTCCTGTTCATCAGCCACTGAGAACAAAATATCCCCATTCGAAGAACTGTAAAACCCTGGCGGACTACTTCCACAAAAAGATATCCACTATCTACAGTAATTTCAAACCCCAACCGGCCAAACTCTACAGCCTCCTCTTGCCAACTGACACCACCAACAACCTCCGCTCATTGCATGGGAGCAGCACACCACACAGGGCACCACAGCCATCATGAATTCCATCCACTTGGGAGCACCCACAGACCCCTGTCCCCACCACCATTTCAACCTGGGGACCAAGTAGATCATCATCAAGATAACCTCCATCCTCAATGCATTCATCACCATGCCCACCTTCGCCAATGAGCGGAAACAAGTAGAGGTCAGACCTCTCCTCAAGAAACCCTCCACCGACCCCAGCAAAACTCAAGACCTACTGTCCCATTTCACTTCTCCCTTTCCCCGCCAGTGGCCTTAAGAAGGCCATCAACTGACAACTCACTGAACACCTGGAGAACAACACCTACTGGACACCTCTCAGACCAGCTTCCACGCAAAACACAGCACTGAGACTGCCCTTATCGCTACTATAGATGACATCAGAACCCTCCTTGACCAGTGAGAAACTGCGGCTCTGATCCTCCCCAACTTCTCAGCAGCATTCAACACCATATCCCACCCAACCCTTATCATGAGACTCTGACACATCAGGGTGCAGGGACGTTTCTAGGTGCATTCCTCACCCCCACCCTGTTCAACACCTACATGAGGCCCCTGGCCAACATTGTCAGAACTCATGGTCTCAACATAATTTCCTATGCAGATGACAACCAGCTCATCCGCTAGCTCCCAGAAGGCCCCTCCACCACCAGGACCAACTTGTACAACTGCATGATAAGCATCACCAACTGGATGAACACCAACTGCCTGAAGCTCAACACAGACAAGACTGAAGTGCTAATCTTTGGAAATAACAACTCCTAGTGGAACAACACCTGGTGGCTTTCCAAACTCAGACCCACACCAACATAACACGCCTGCAACCTTGGCATGATCCTGGACAGCAAACTCACCATGAAACACAGATCGATGCAGGCACCTCTACTTGCTTCCACATAGTTTGCATGCTCCAAAAGATCTTCACATGACTCCCCGTTGACACCAGGAAAACCATCACCCAAGTCCTAGTCACCAGCCGACTCAACTACGGCAACACACTCTAGCCAGGAATCACCACCCAACTTTTAAGGAGACTCCAGATGATGCAGAACTCAGAGGCCAGACTCATCTTTATCCTCACCAAATGGAACTATATCAACCCCCACCACAGGAACCTCTATTGGCTCCCCGTCCAGAAAAGATGCCAGTTCAAGATGCAGATAAATGCCTACAAGGCCCTCCATGACCAAGGACCAGCATACATCAGCCACCATCTGAACCACCACCAACTATCCAGACATCTACGCTCCGTCTCCCTCACCCTCATGCACATTCCCCTCATCTATCAAAGCTACAGCAGAGGTCACTCCTTTCCCTACCTCGCTACCAAGTCTGTGAATGATCTTCCCCTCCACCTCCGAACAGCATCCTCTCTCCCAGAATTCAGATCAGTCGAAGCTAGCTCTTCGACTGATCATAGCAGGATCTCAGTACATGGATACCCTCACAAGTGATTAGCCGGGCTTTATAAGTCCTATGAGCAGGACACACTTTGGACCCAATTTTCACTGCCAGTGACAGTGTCATGTTCAGCCATGTCACCGAACTCAGCTGGACCGACCACACCATCACTCACTTTACCACTGCAGGAGTACCATGCACCACCACCAAGACCCAAGCTCCTCCCACCACAGCTGGAACAAAGTGACAGAGACCCAAAGATGGACACCCTCAATACCTCCTGTCCTGCCCCCAAAACCAACCTTGAACAGGCTGTCAAGAACTTCTCTGCCTGGATCACCAAATAAACCGACAGAGTCACCCCAGTCAAGCCCTGCAAGACCATTAGACCTACCAAACAAGCCAGCTGGTACACACCAGAACTCAGGGCCACAAAACCCAGCTGCAAACATCTAGAGAGATGATGGTGCACCAGCAAAGATCACACATACCGAGACACCTTCAAATCAGCCCTCAACAAGTACCATCAATTCCTAAAAGACACGAAAAAGCGCACCCTGGCAGACCACATTGAAGCCAGCTCGAACCACGGCAAGGAGCTCTTCAACATCGTCATCAGAGTTCTCCTGTTCATCAGCCACTGAGAACAAAATATCCCCATTCGAAGAACTGTAAAACCCTGGCGGACTACTTCCACAAAAAGATATCCACTATCTACAGTAATTTCAAACCCCAACCGGCCAAACTCTACAGCCTCCTCTTGCCAACTGACACCACCAACAACCTCCGCTCATTGCATGGGAGCAGCACACCACACAGGGCACCACAGCCATCATGAATTCCATCCACTTGGGAGCACCCACAGACCCCTGTCCCCACCACCATTTCAACCTGGGGACCAAGTAGATCATCATCAAGATAACCTCCATCCTCAATGCATTCATCACCATGCCCACCTTCGCCAATGAGCGGAAACAAGTAGAGGTCAGACCTCTCCTCAAGAAACCCTCCACCGACCCCAGCAAAACTCAAGACCTACTGTCCCATTTCACTTCTCCCTTTCCCCGCCAGTGGCCTTAAGAAGGCCATCAACTGACAACTCACTGAACACCTGGAGAACAACACCTACTGGACACCTCTCAGACCAGCTTCCATGCAAAACACAGCACTGAGACTGCCCTTATCGCTGCTATAGATGACATCAGAACCCGCCTTGACCAGGGAGAAACAGCGGCTCTGTTCCCTCCCAACTTCTCAGCAGCATTCAACACCATTTCCCACCCAACCATTATCATGAGACTCTGACACATCAGGGTGCAGGGAGGTTTCTAGGTGCATTCCTCACCCCTACCCTGTTCAACACCTACATGAGGCCCCTGGCCAACATTGTCAGAACTCATGGTCGCAACATAATTTCCTATGCAGATGACAACCAGCTCATCCGCTAGCTCTCAGAAGGCCCCACCACCACCAGGACCAACTTGTACAACTGCATGATAAGCATCACCAACTGGATGAACACCAACTGCCTGAAGCTCAACACAGACAAGACTGAAGAGCTGATCTTTGGAAATAACAACTCCTAGTGGAACAACACCTGGTGGCTTTCCAAACTCAGACCCACACCAACATAACACGCCTGCAACCTTGGCATGATCCTGGACAGCAAACTCACCATGAAACACAGATCAATGCAGACACCTCTACTTGCTTCCACATAGTTTGCATGCTCCAAAAGATCTTCACATGACTCCCCGTTGACACCAGGAAAACCATCACCCAAGCCCTAGTCACCAGCCGCCTCAACTACGGCAACATACTCTAGCCAGGAATCACCACCCAACTTTTAAGGAGACTCCAGACGCTGCAGAACTCAGTGGCCAGACTCATCTTTATCCTCCCCAAATGGAACTATATCAACCCCCACCACAGGAACCTCTATTGGCTCCCGTCCAGAAAAGATGCCAGTTCAAGATGCAGATAAATGCCTACCCTCCATGGCCCTCCATGACCAAGGACCAGCATACATCAGCCAACATCTGAACCACCACCAACTATCCAGACACCTATGCTCTGTCTCCCTCACCCTCATGCGCATTTCCCTCATCTATCAAAGCTACAGCAGAGGTCACTCCTTTCCCTACCTCGCTGCCAAGTCTGTGAATGATCTTCCCCTCCAACTCCGAACAGCATCCTCTCTCCAGAATTCAGATCAGTCGAATCTAGCTCTTCGACTGATCATAGCAGGCTCTCAGCACATGGATACCCTCACAAGTGATTAGCCGAGCTTTACAAATCCTGATTGATTGAGAGTAGAAAAAGGAGAGATATTGAGATTTCTGTTTGTAGCACCTCTGGTGGAAAGACATACAAATCTGATGCTTTCCAAGGTCTACTAGTGTTGGTAAATCTAGGAATGCATCACAGTCCATGTGTGTATGCTTGGGGAACACCTAAGCTCCACCCATTGAAGGCCTTCTCCGGGCAGAATAATGCAAGGCTGTCTCAAATTACTTCAGATTTACCAAGCCATGCAGGCCAACACATGGTTGCCTTGAGTTAGGGGTGGGCAGAGCTCACGGAGTTCAACTTTGTGGAATTCTGCAGTTAGTTAAAAACTCAGTGGAATTCCACAGAGTTCTACCATACAAGTGTGTGCACAACATTCCATCTGGTATGACAGCAAGCCGTGTCCAGTGCCATCATCCCACACAGCAAGGTCTCACACACCAAAACCAGGATCGTGCACTGCCAGTTCAGACATCTGCTGCAGCACAAGTTATGTCTGAGCTCCGACAGTAAGTAACAACTAGCATAGCCATGAAGCCTGCGGTGCCATGCACCTGCATTCTCTCCATAATGCTAAGACTGCTGCATCGACATGATTACTAAAGAAAATTGTCTTGTCTTCTCTTTTTTGTTGGAATTATTGTGTGGTGAGAGGCATGCATTGTAGGGAAGAAACCATGGAGGCAGCAGCTGTGGCCATAGGCTCCGGGGGAATGGTAGCAGGTGGAGCACAGGTGGCTGCGATTACATGGAGAGGCAGAGGGAGCAGCGCAAACTAATGAGGAAGAGCCAGGACTGACGTCAAATGTATGAAACAAGCACTGTGTCTCGAAAAGACAATAGCACAACAATCTGGGTTGTCTTAGAAAAAGACCCAAACAAGTCCAACCCACAAAGCAATGATAACAGCACAACTCTTTTGGCACTCTGCAAAACCCTGGGGCTATGGAGGAACTGCTGCCCAGAGATATTGTCCGCAACTTGGGCGATATACTCAGCCACGTCACGGTCAGCACAGTTTTTGCCAAACTCCTTTGGCAAAACTCAGAGAACTCTGTGAGAAGAGCGGAATTTACTGCCCACCACTACCTTGTGTGGCTTGGTACATTTGCCTTAAGGATTCCATTGCCTTTGCCTCTCCTTGCATGATGCAAGGCCAATGCAGTGGTTTGATAACTCTTGGCCTTGCTGTATACGTCTAAATGTTTAACCAAACTGTTAGTGAACAGTTATACTGTGTGTTGGTTAAACATAACTGACACACTTGTAGTTGAAGTGTAGCTTAGTTGTACACTATTTTTAATCTGTCCATATATCAATCATGATTCAAATTGAATGAAATAAGCAATTGTGCATTAGGCTTCAAATCCCTGATTTATCATACTTTCATGCAACGCAGCAAGAACTCTTGCTGCACGGTGTGAAGGGAGAGTGGAAGAATATATCATATCCACCAAGAGACGGCACATTCCTGCTCGCTCACAGTTCATGTGCAATAACTGTTGCCTAGCGCCACGGCAGACACCCTTTGACCGTGGTGCAAGGGTGCATGCCTTATAGCCAGTATTGTTTTGGTGCAGGAATAAGGCTGTTTCTCTTTTCTAAGTGTGCTGCAGAATGTGCCACAATTAGAAAGAGGAAACAACGATGAGAAATAAATATATTTCTCCTTGTTGAGCCTCTGGTGGGATGGCGTACAATTCTGACACAGTCCCACGTCTACCAGTGTTGTTAAATCTGGAAATGCATCACAGCTCATGTATGAATGTGTGAGAACACTCATGCTTCACCTATGGAATGTCTTTCCAGGGCACAGTAATACAAAGCAACAACTTGTGCTGCCTTGTGTTACGCAATGTTAACCAAGCCACATAGTGCCAGACAGGGTGGCCTTGCGTTTCTTGGTAACTCTTTCTAGGTTTTGATTTAGCATGGGTCCCCTTCCGTGAAACAAGGGCAATGCAAGGACCATCTATTATATTGACAATTGTAGCCTGCTCACATGTTGTATAGGATTATGATTTATATATGGCCTGTCCAGGAGTAGGTGATGTAGAGTCAGCTATACAACTTACACTAAGGGCATGATTTAGAGTTTGATGGATGGGGTTACTCCATCACAAGCAAGACGGATATCCCGTCGGCGGTATTACGATTCCATTATTTCCTTTGGAAATCATAATACAGTAGACAGGATATCCCTCATGTTTGTGACATAGTAACCCATCTGCCAAACTCTAAATCAGGCACTAAGTTATGACTCTTTGACATTAAAGCAGCACATGTGAACTACCACACATTGATATTGTCTTTTAGTATATATGCAATAATACAATAGTACCTTAAGGAGAAGCTGTGTGGAATATAGTATGTGACAGTGATATGACATATGTTTATTCATTAACTATCTATGACATGACATTAAAATGGGCCTTAGAACTGACAGATGAGTAATATGTAGTGTTTTTTATGACTCATGGGTATTTTTGCAGAAGCGAAATGTAGTGTTTAATAAGGAGTTACTAGTTCCTATGATGGACTCATGTTTACATATTATTATTTTATCAACATACAATACTTTAATGATGTTTGAAACACCTGAACTTTCATTCACAAAAAAAGTCTACTTTTGTTATTGGTTCCATTATACACTTTACTTTTGCAATGAATAAGTGCCGAATTGTAGAGGTCAGCAAAATTACCAAAGTTTGACAACAAATTACCATTAGTTAAAAAGGATGCTTTTGGCAAACAATAGATAAGCAAGATCAACTAAATGTCACCAATAGATGACTGTTGTAATTTGCATTTAACTGGACACGAAGTGAAACATACGAAAATTAAGTAAAACTGGCCAGAACATCCTAACACTCATCTGGAAATTTGAGATTGCAAAATTGGGAACTGTACATTCTCATCCTCTGATGCTTCATCAGTCTTCTCTTGCTGGGGTAGAATAGGAGACTGAGGGTTGATAGTAGATGTATTTGATGCATATATATCAAAGGGTGAGGTTGTATCTCCCATTTTCCCAATTACATTAGTGAGTTCAACTAAGGCTGCATGATAATCCCTGGCAAGGGCTTACTGGTTTTGCAACACAGCAACATCGTTGATGTTGACGGCTCTACTTACTGACATAAAAGAGTTCATCCTGGCCTCTAGTCGTTTCTTATAGGTCGCCAGTTCTCAATCCAAGGGCAGGATTGTGAATTCATGGCTCCTACCTGTTGTTCTACATCTCATGGTGTGAGATGTAGAAGGATTTTGTTCTTTGTCCCCCTCATCATCACACCAGCAATGTCTGCTAAGGAGGCAGAAATTCCATGGAGCAAAGAATGGGTGTTTCTTACAGGCCCTTCTAACCCCTTAATGGGACTGAGACAACGCTGGACTCCTTCAAGTGTGGCCACTAAAGTCTCCATCCCTAACTGGACAATTCCCATCATGCATTGCTGGACAGATACCATTCTCCTTTGTAACATAACTTGGGTATCATCAGAGTCCATGATGCTAGTATCATGAACTGATGGTGGGTTGAAGGTGTCTTCATCCATTAAGTCAAGGTCAGGTTGATCTTCATTGACAGTGTGCTGTCATTTCCTCTGTAAGATACTGAGACACATGTTACCATTTTCCATTGACTGATTTTCAGTTTAAAGAATAGACATTAATTATGACAGGCTTAAGTAACAGTTTCTCCTAGACAGTCCATGTTTCATGCATATGTTAAAGCATGTCAATAAGTCCAAATGGTAGTCTGAAATAGATTTCAGTAAGCTCAGGCAGACTGGCGTCACACTATCAATTACAAATGTCCCATTATTGATTGTTGGACCTGACATCCTTGCAGCATTTTCCCTTCAAGCTTTCTTTTTCTGCTGACTTATTTTTTTATGTCCTTAGGAATCTGCACACTTTCACCAATGTTAACCAATGCTAAAGTGCTTGTGCTTTCTCTTTTACACCTGGTAACATTGACTTACACCTAAAAAATTTTTTTTAAATAACGTGTGCATCCCTAGTAAAGTAATATTACATGTACCCAGGGCCTGTTATTTACATGCTAGTTGTGGCCATGCAGTACTCATTGTGCCACACACTTATGTAGGCCTTTGCATATGACTCTGACCTGCCAATGTAGCCAGTAAGTGCAGCTCTACACAGCCATTTGGACCTGGTACGCTAACCCTCTTGACAGGCCGAAACCTCACTTTGTAATACATATGTCACCCCTGAGACAGGGCCAAAACAGGTCAGAAGGCAGGGTGCAGTGTATTTCAAAAGTTGAACATGTACTTTGAAATTGGATATGTCCTCGTATTAATAAACTCCTGAATGCAGTTTTTAAACACTATGAGGTCTACATCTCCAAAGGATTACACTGGCCTACATTATAACATTTCATAAGCAGTAACGTTCGACTGGGATCAAGTAGGAAAGTAGATTTTGGTGTTTAAGGAATTGTATGATAAAACCCTATGCAATAATAAAGTTGGATGCGGAGTGACAATTCAGTAAATGACACTTCGAAAAGTAACTTTATGTTGTGCTGGACATTTGGTGACTTTGCCTGAATCCTGGGTCACATGACCAGATGTAGCTTGCTGTTTGTCTTTGTGCATTGTTCTCAGACAGTGAGACAAAGGGCCATACATGTTAACGGGAAGGACCATCTTTGTCTTGATAAGGGGTGGAGCTGTCACCTAACACACTTGCACTTCACATAAACTATGCCTGAGTTGAGTCACCTCTGTCCAGGTGTTGTGTTTAATGTGCTTACAGCCTTTTGTGTCAAGGTTTGCCACCACAATCCTGGGCCCTGTGAAGTGGGCCTGTAGGTGCTCTGCCAGCCCAACTATGGTCCTGTGGAGCAGAACCAACACAGTGGGACACATCTCCTCACATCAGCATCTGAACCACTGCAGTGCAATGTACATCCAACATAAGACCTCCCTACGCTCAGATGTCCAGGTTTTAACAAAAACTTTTTGTTGTGCAAACCTAATTTTTACCTTTATTGGGCCCAGGTTCTATTCTAGTTGTCCTATATATGTGGCTTTGTCACAATCCTGCACAACAAATGACGACAGATGCACTTTGTGCTTTTTGCTATTATTTTCACTTAAAACTTAGAAATTGCATATCTCCGATTCTCCAGATTGTTTAACAAGTAATTGTTTAACTTAACAATATTTATCTAATTTAGCTAAGTATTGTTATTGGGTTATGTTTTCACTCAGTTACAGTTTGAAGTACTGCATACTTTACACCTTGCCTCAGAGTTAAGCCTGATTGACTTGTGCCATGCTACCAGATGGTTAGGCACAGGTCAATTACTAATTTAACAAGGCTTACTTGTGTTGAAATTTTAGTCCATGTGCCCCTATGCTTGTAATGAGGCATAACAGCAGTTTGTCCCAACATTTGACATGCAGTATGTTCAGACTTGCCCTGTACATACTATTGGACCTCTAAGTCAGCACTGTCCTGGCCCTCGACTCCAGCAAACAACTCACTTGGAATGAGGGAGGGTACAACTTCTCCTGGACACCGGTCCTCCTCTGGCCCTCATTGCAGCCTTTAGGTTCCTGCCCAGTTTTTCTATTGTCCTGCATTTGTAGTCAGGCCAAATCTTATTGCGTTCCACAACAGCCCTTTTTGTTGGTGCCACGCAGTTAATCTTGTCCACTATTGTTTGCCATAAGGCATCCTTTCTTGCTAACTGCTCATTTTTGGTTACCTTTTTTATGAGTATTTCACTCTCTTCCTCAGTGAAGTTGGACTTCCTCTTCCTTTTGCCGAGTAATTATGGTACATCTTGTAATTTGGTGAAATCCTGGCTTCCTGTTGCTCCTTCCATGGTGGAAATTGTTGAGAAGTGCTACAGAGATTTGCATCTCACGCTGTGAGTATTTGTACATTCCTGAGACACATTGCACTCCTGCCTGACTCAATGTTGACTTGCAACACATAAAGGTGTCTTACGGCACGCAATTCAACTTTGAATCACAGAGACTGTGTTTGTGTTACAGAGCATTGAGGCAGAACAACAAGTTTGCATCACACCGCACTATGGGCCATATGTACAAACACATTTTCCCATTGACACAGAATGGGAAAAACCCTTTGCTACATCTGGCCCTATGTTTCCCTGAACCCCGCGTCATCATGCGCCATATGGTAAATACAGTGTATCCATGATGCAGAATTATGCTACAGCACGGTACAATGCACACGCATGCAATGCTGCGTGATGGAGCATTGCGTGAGTAATGATAAATGTGGCCCACGGTGCGGGTGCATCCTGGTATCGGAAAATGAGACATGGACAAAGGCAGCATATTTCAATGTCACCAGCCTGCATCCGGTTCAGTAATAACTTCCGGTTCTGCCTAGACCCCACTTGCTAGCTGGACCGCTGACTAGGCGGATAAATTCAGAATCCTTGAGTATAGCAACAAGTTAACATGTTGCTTATAGTGGCAGGAAACGGCGCGCAAGTGCTATTTATAAAAAGTATTATTATGTTACCAAAAGCATGTTACCAAAAACATAGGGTGAACTGGCCATAAGCAGCCTAGAGTAATGCTTCAGCATGCGAGAGAAAAGGGGTTTTCTCTCACTTAAGTTTACTTCTGAGCTTCACTTATACAGCCTTGAAGAACAGTGCTATGTGAGCCGGTAAAGTTTTGGAATAGTTCAACAGTTTTCAGAACAAACTGTAAAAATTGCGGAATATTATCCAAAATATGTGAAAAAATATGCTTTGGCCCTATTTAAAAAAAAATATATATATATATATATACTGCAAGTTTGCAGTGCTGAATGCGTGAATGAAACAAATGCTTCCTCGCTGAAAATGACAAGGGCACAAAGGGTCTGCACGACAAGAACTCTTCAGCCTTTGTCAGACCTGCCCAGTACATCGCATTTACAACACGTTCCAGGCTACGTGACAAGCGGCGCGGAAGCAGTTTATCTCTCGAGCCTCGGACTCAAGTGGGCTGCATAGTTTCCATTGCAGCCACGGAGTGAATGCAAAGGCCGGTGCCTGCAGACGGGCCGGCCGCATCGTGGTGTGCCTCTGTGTGCGTGCCTGACAAGGCGCCAGGTATCTTTACTCGGACTCGACGAAGCTCTTCCCACCAGAGCCAACTGTTCGCAACGGAGCACGGGGTCCGGGTTTTCAATTTTCTGGGAATTCTGAAACTGCAAAGCATTTATAGGACAACAACTGTGGGGGTATGGTGAGCTTTTCTCTCACAACCTTTTCCTGTCCTTAAAAGGATTCGTTCTGTTTTTTGGGAAAACTAGTTATATAAACTCGTACAAAAGACTGCCAAAAATACCAATACCAGCCTGTGCATGCGTGCTGCACCTAGAGGTTTTAATAATGTATCTCATGTGCGCAGATCAGTGCCCGAGGTGTCATTGTCGACCCCGACGGAGAAATGTCCTGCTAGAACACCTCCAGGGGGCGCTGTTTCCAGGGAAGGACCTTATCAATCATGATCATTAATTTGTCATACAGAGAGGCTGTATTTTAAAGTACAGATAACTGGGACCGAATTATGTAAAGTGTTCCAGGTGGCGCCATTTTCCTGATTGCTAGCACGACTAGAGGTGCGCCACAAATAATATTTTCACGAAAATAAGTCAGAATCACTTTTCCAAGTGGTTTTTCCAATTAATCTGGACTTCTTCAGAGTGGTCATTTTAAGTGCCGTCTGCTGGAACAAACCGGTGACTACATGGACGTCATTTAGGGGTCGCAGGTGGCTTGCCTTTTACGACCTCTGGCACTGACCTTTGAGACCCCTGGCCTCAGAGGTGGCAAATTCAGTGGCAGGAACACTGTGGCAGCTCGTCCTTATAGAAGTTTATTGTAGCTCCACTCTCTCTGTTTTCTGGCAATTTTCTATCAGGCTAATAGTGATTAATGATAAATAATATTTGCTATTAGTGTAAAAAAGGGAGTACAGTTAGCTGGAACATGCCCTTACATGGCAGCTGAGGTAACTAAACAATGCTTTAAAATGTATGTTGTGTGCGTGCTTGCGGGTGAGAGTGTGTTTATTTGAAAGAGCCTGTACCTGTGTATTTGTGTGTATGCATAAGTATGTGTGTGTGAGTGAAAGGGAAGGTCAAAGGGCGTGCGATGTCACATGCTACCCCTGGCATTTCGGTGAATTGACGTCCATGGGTGACTAGTGCCTTGTCCATAGGAGCAGTATGTCTCATTCGGGCGTGGTCTCAGTTGCAGAGCATTGCAACCATGCACGTTGGTGACAATTTGAAAAATCACTTGGAAAATTGATTACTTTCGTGAGAATATTATTTGTTGGTGCACCACTAGTTGTGCTAGGAGTATACTCTGGCCATATGGTCGCACCCTTGGGCAGCAGGGTGTCTTTAGTGAGTGCACACAGGTGCAACAACAGAGATCCTCTGGACGTATATTGTGGACAAGGAGGAGGTGTGGTTTTGATGGCTTGCTGTCCTGTTCATTTGTAGTTTTCGTTATTGCTCTAAAATAGGGGTCTCCAACCTTCTCTGTAATAAGAGCTACTTACTGTCAATTAAAGTCGTGCTGAGCTACTAATGGTGACCACCCCAACCAGGATTGTCAGCAGTGATCACATCAGACCATGAGGCAGTGTTTCGAGCAGTAATGTAAAAAAGGCCTTTGACAATTTGAAGTGACTGTACATGGGTTATAGATAAGAGCCTCTCTTCTTGACACCAATGTAACAATATGAGTAATAGATCTCTCCAACTGAAATCATAGCTTTAAATGCATTTTGAAAAAAATCATCTATTTTATCCAAACATCAGCAAATGAGCTCTGAAAATACACACACTTTCATCATGGATAAATATTTTAATGTTGGTATAAATATAATATTCAACCAAGTAAAAACGTATGTATTAGTAAGATGGACTGCACACTGGAGAGCTACTCACAGGTAGCTGAAGAGCTACTCGTTGGAGACGCCTGCTCTAAAATGAGCAAAGGTTATGATTCCCCCCTTAATTGGCATATTATATAATTCCCTGGTAAATTGGCAACTCTACACCCTTTTCTCCTATTAAATTCTGGCAGATTTGACCTCCTGAAATTAAATTCCGACCCCTGCGAAACCGGGTTCGCGCGGGAGTCAGTAAACAACGACCCACTCATAGTAATTTCCTAATTCATAAATGGCGCTCTACTTCTGTAAACATTTCATTTTTTTAAAGACATAATCCATATCTTCAACAAAAAAAACTGCGAATAAATAGTAGTTTGAAACTGATTCGACTCTTCACAGTTCAACATAAAAAAATCCTTAGTCCACTGCATTTGGCAGGTGTTAGCTGCCGATTCCCTCCTTTTGTGCGCTCATCTGTGAACTGAACGGTTTCAGACGCTGTGGCCTCCACATAGTTGGCAGACTATGTTAAGCATATGCCTGTTAACTTCAATCACTCCTCCATATTGGGTTAGTCCGAGTCCCAGCCAACCAGTCACCTACCATGGCCAAGTCTTTTGTCAATGTCCACGTTACTCTAGGGGACGTGTGTAATCTGTTGAAGCACAAACTCCAATTGCAAAATTTCGGAGTAGGAGACAGAGGGCACTGCCCAGCAGAAAACATCCTTTGGCGAGGCGGTGCGGATCTCATCCAGTTCGGCCAGATTCGTTAGTTTATGGCTTCACAAGTACTGAAGGAGGGCAATTCTTTCTTAACCCCTCGAAGAGTCAAGAGGAGGCTACGCACGTGTGGTGATTTATTCATCATTTTCTCCATCCAAAGTCTGCAAAGAGAGGGATCTGTTCATTGTTCTTCTTCCTCTGACCTCCCATCTCCTCTCCGTTTAAAACAAGAGTGCACCAAGCCGTGTGTGCTGTCATAGCTCGGTAATACCCTCCTCGCATACGATACCACTGGGAGAAATCACGCCCTTAGGTACTGTGCCATTGTTCATCACAGAAACTTTCAAGCCATACTGTTGAAAGACAAAATACACGTGGGCTGGCTGCGACTGGGCAGCAATGTAGACATGCACATTATATACATGTTCTTCTTTCTGTGCTTACAAACTGCTGAAAAGTCCCCTCTGGAATGGCATTGATTACACGTCTGTGCATCCCAGTGGTTTGCTCTCCGAAAATAGTACTTTTCATTACCTGATCACAGGTTCAGTGTTTTCTGTTGCACTCCACTCTTGGGGTTGACCACAATTTCACTCTTCCAGAAAACTGAAATGTAGAAATGAACAGGCCTATACTATGGAAAGCCACAGGCTGAAAACGCCCGGGTGTATGCCAAACAGCTTTGCCAACAACACAGTGGAAAATATCTCATTTTAGCTCGTGGATTCTTTGGGCCTGATTATAAGTGCCACTGAGCAGCATCTCTAGAGGCGGCATCACTCTGCCTGACTCTTAATGGGTCTGCTGTTTCCTGAAATTACTATATCACCCAGTTATTCTGATGCAAATTTGCATCCAGTACAACCTTCAAAAGGCTGCACAGCACAGGGTCTGTGGGCAAATGCACAGTAAGGCCCCCGCTGTACCCCTGCGTGCATAATGGGTGGTGCTGACAATTCTCCAGCTGGACTCCAAATGCTCTCCTTCTAACTTCTCTTGCCCAGGCACAGGCCTCAGTTACCACAGAGCAAACGCACAGACCTCGGACCTACAGGTACCCCCCTGCCTGCCTCCGGACCTCCTTTGCCCCCCCTTCAAAGCAACGATGGGGGTCATTCTGACCCCGGCGGTCTAAGACCGCCGGGGCCAGGGTCGGCGGGAGCACCGCCGACAGGCCGGCGGTGCCCCGCAGGGCATTCTGACCGCGGCGGTTCGGCCGCGGTCAGAAGAGGCAAACCGGCGGTCTCCCGCCGGTTTACCGCTGCCCTTAGAATCCCCCATGTGCGCCGCCATGGAGGATTCTGACACCCCCTACCGCCATCCTGTTCCTGGCGGTTCGCCCGCCAGGAACAGGATGGCAGTAGGGGGTGCCGCGGGGCCCCTGGGGGCCCCTGCCGTGCCCATGCCAATGGCATGGACACGGCAGGGGCCCCCGTAAGAGGGCCCCGAAAAGTATTTCAGTGTCTGCTAAGCAGACACTGAAATACGCGACGGGTGCAACTGCACCCGTCGCACCCCTGCAACTACGCCGGCTCAATTCTGAGCCGGCGTCCTCGTTGCAGGGGCATTTCCTCTGGGCCGGCGGGCGCTCTTTTGGAGAGCGCCCGCCGGCCCAGAGGAAATGTCTGAATGGCCGCCGCGGTCTTTTGACCGCGGTGCGGTCATTCAGCGGCGGGACCCTGACGGACGGCCTCCGCCGTCCGCCAGGGTCAGAATGAGGCCCTATATCTCCAGAGGGAGAGAACACAGCCTTGGGCCAGAGGCAGACAGCGCCCCTCCTGCGCTGACAACACTATCGGAGCCCACAAGGCTTCCTCTATCTTCTCCCAAGACCGGATAGGTGTCTGGCAGCCGCGAAACCGCCCCCTGCAGGCCCCACAAGCGACCACTGCCTCCTCACCCATTTACCGGCTACTCAACAGAGGTAGTCAATGAAAGTATTAAAGATGTTGGCAATTTGGAAAAATATGCAGTTTTTTTTTTATTACTTTTCCCTCATTCTGCCCTGTTTAGCTCGTAGTTGGAAAGATAGCGTTTGTTGCGGAAACTATTCTGACTCTAATAAGCAATCTCCAGACGGTCCCAGGGTGGAGCACCAGAATAGCTTTTGGGTCTTTGGTGGAAAACGGTCGTAGTTCCTGCTAGTGTAAGACTATGGTCGCTAGGGTGGGATATTGTGGATTACGTTCCCGTGCGTGAAGTATTTGCCAGTGTTGCCTTGAGTTGCAGCAAGCATTCCCAGAACTAGTTATAGGAGTAATGCTGTAATAAGCAAAATGGAGGAAAACAGACTCATTGTGAAACGAGTGGCATCCCCAGAGCCAGGACTAGTCATAACCGGACTCTATATGTGTGTGCCTGTCACGTTTAGCTCTTCTGCTTGCATGCTGTCATCCTTCATCCTTTCCATTCACTTTGACTGCATTTTTGCTGAAACACTCACAGTATGCCTGAAATGTAGAAAGACATTCCAACACATGGCTAGGACTTTTTACTCTCACCAATATCAAATGGCACATTTGTGCTCAACAACAACCATACCACATTTTTGCAAGTCTGACCGGTTCTGATATTGCTAATAGAACGTTCCTGCAATCTGTCTGGGTTGACTTTTCTCTCCATTTAGCTTTTCATCCAAGCAGGAAAGAGTTCAGAATTGTTCATACACCATATGAGCAGGTTAAATGAAGTATAACCCAATACAAATGTTTGCCAAAATATTTTTGATTCATATGGTGAGTTTCTGTTGGCTCCTAACCCCTTTGGCTTTCCCCGTTGTCTTGTATAGTACAGAAAACAAATAGGTATCTCGCTTGAGCAACCTGGGACTGTCACCCAAGGTAGGGCAGTGTGGAGAATGCATCAGACATACCAGGACCTCAGCAGCGTTTTGTTTATGGAACCTCCAGACAGGTTCACCAAAGTCAGTAAATAGCATCCAATTGTAACCTGTATATGATTTTAGATACAATTTTAGAGAATTGCTAACGCATATCACTTATCTCAGTGATTATTGGAACATTGCAATTGCAAAGTCTAACAAGAGAAAACTTAAAAAATAAATATATTCCTAACATGGTCAGAAGACTGTCTCACTAATGCTACAGTACATTCTGGCGCAGTCAGAAATTGTCAAAAAGAAGCCCCGACCTGGCAATCCAGATCCAACAGGAGCGATGGCAGTTCCCAGACTTCACTAAACCCACAGTCTATGCCTTATTGTTATCGTGGAAACATACAGCTGGCCCAGGGAAAGGAGAATGAGAGAAGATAGAGAAACAGAGACACTGGATAAAGTCATTCGCCTGGTAGCACAGCTGGGATTACTCTGCACTGCAGAAGCGTTGATTCCTAAAAGTAAAGAATATCTATTAGCATAACTATAGATGGGACTTTGATGTTTTAACTTCAGATATTGTCTATAAAGTACCTGCTGGCCCTCACTGAATTTCTACTATCTGGTGTTAAATGAAATTCGATCTTTATTTGTTGAGCAAGATAAAGACTATCTATCTTGCACAGATCATCTGGCAACACAGGCCCATATTTATACTTTTTTAGCGCCACATTTGCGTCATTTTTTGACGCAAAAGCGGCGCAAACTTACAAAATACAATTGTATTTGTAAGTTTGCGCCGCTTTTAAGTAAAAAAGCGGCGCAAATGCGGCCCTAAAAAAGTATAAATATGGGCCATAGTGTGTTTACTCAGAAAATGGTGGGCACAGATTAAGGGGCAATGCAAGGGTCTCCACTAAATCTCTTAGGCAGCGCAGAAGGTATTAGAGGTGACCCAGGAGGATACAACTTTTTATAGAAGGTTGTAGGGCCCAGAGATCAGTAACCTTAGGTTGTGTTGGTAATGGTACCTGACGAACATGTTTTTTCATCAAGCGTTAACAGATAAATGATTTCTGCATTATTTCAGTTTGTAAAACTTTATTCTCAGATTTCATAGAACGCATCTCCTGTTGTAGTTTATTTACTACACCTAGGATTTGATATGATATGGTATTCATAATCCATAGCTTAGATCAGAACAATAACACAGGCTAGGTCATCTGTCAAAGCACACTAACCTGGCAATCCAAGTCCTGCAGCATCGATGATAGCTTCCACACTTTGTCAAACACACATATTACCTAACACTACTATTGTGTAGGTGTGTGGTAGGCCTAAAGGGGAATGAGACAACAGAGAAAAAAGAGACATTGAATATCGTCACACTACCTTGTTCCACAGGTGGGATTAGTCTGCAGTGCAGGTGCTTTGAAAACAAAAGAAGATTTTTGGCTTGACTATGGTAAGGTATTTGCGGGCAGATTTATGGAAAGTGGCGCTGCACGGAGTGCAGCGCCACTTTCCCTGCATCCGTTACCACCTCCCTGCCACCACCATGTGTGCGTCGTATTAAAAATATGGCACACCATGGCGCAGGGTAGGGGGCAATAGTGTCATTTCTCATGATGCTATTGATGTACTCTGCTGACGTAGCGCCAAAATATTGGTGCTACTCCTGCAAAGTACATAGGGGCCCATTCTAAAGAATGGATGCCCCCTTTTAACGCCTAATGTGGCGCAAGGTGGCGCTAGGGTATTATAAATATACCCCTTGGAGTTTAAATATGATATTGTATATGATATGTACCTGTTGACACTCTGTGTATTTGCACTCCCTATTGTTAATTGAAGCACATTCTTTTCCTGAGGGGAAACAGTGCTAAAATTTACATAGTAGCACTCTGTACTATAATGGGGCCACTTGAACTATGTGGCAGGGGAAGGGCAAATTATGCTGCAGGGCTGACTAAATTATGTAGCAAGAAAAGGAAATTATGCAGCATAACGCAGCACATTTTCTGAAAGTATTATTTCATTGTTTTGTGATGTTTACATATTTGTTAACACTCTGGACACAGGTTGCACCTCATTGGTACCAGATTAACACCTGAATATAGCAATAAGCACCAGAAGGGTGACCAGTCAATCTTGGCAAATGGTCTTCCACTGCACAGCAACACATTTTGCTGCATTTTTAGTAACTTTTGAACTGTTTAAGCAAACATTTGTTTTCGTTCACATCTGCAGATAATGCAGCAGATGATGGACTATGTGCAAAAGTGAGAAATCCACAATCATGCAAAAAACACAGCAGCCTCACAATCGCATAATTCCAATGGCTCTGATTATAATAGGCTGCTCACCAGAGCGACTTTCAATATAAGGAAATCATTTTGATAGCTTGTTTACATTCAAGGTGGCAAGTGGATAACTGTAGCACGAAAAACATTCACTAGTTTTGCATGTTTAGTTTTTACCTCTGACCAACAATTATTTACCCACATTGATACTAGGTCCTGTTAATGATTTTCCTGGCACTATAATCTCACATAATCTTTGGAATTTCACATTGTGTAAATGATATGGAATGCTGGAGATTAGTAAATTACTCCATGCTGCTTAAACGAGATTGCCATTCAAATAAAATCCTCTTGCGAGAGCATAGACAAAAACATGAATTACACAAACGCAAGCACAGTTCTTGAAAGTGAGTACCCAAAAATTACCTCAAATAATGATTTAAATAATTTTTAACATAGCAGCACTTTCAAGCCATTTTTTGTGTGAAAAATGCATCTGTTTTTATTTATTTATTTTTGTTTTTAGACAAAATGCCTTAGAGAGTGAGGCTACTTTACAGACAGCATTAACTTCCTTTTTCTGCCCTAAAGACTTCTCCTTATCCTTTGTTCAGTGCATGGTCATTTTTAGGGTCGAGCGCGCGCAAGCACTCTGGACCATGTTGTAATCTCTTTGTGGGCTTCTAACTATGCCCATGTCATGCCCGTCACTTTCATTATCTGGTAGGCTTGCCTTTTAAAAATTGATTGATTCCATTTGTGAAAGGCATGCATATGTCATGCCTTTTCTGGTGTTTAGCCCTCCTTGAGCGCACCGGTAAAGTACTGAACACATACAAGGATCTGTTTTTTTAGCTTGTTTCTGGACTACTTTATCTTTTCATTTCCTGCGCAGCGCAATTGCTCTGGGCAAAAGTCGAGTGCTTTGAATGACATTGAACCTGCTACATGGATAATTGCACTTTTGCTGGTTACATTGATAATAGCACTTTTGCCGTTAACATTGCTAATTGTACTTTTGCCGATAAGTTTCACTGTGAGCGAACTTCTGTTTCCTTTTCTGTGTCTCCTTCATGCTCATGGCAACCATTGGCTCGCATATGTGAAACTGTTTTACTTTTTAGTTTATGTACCAAGAAAAGTCCGCTTACGAGTTTACAACACCAATAGCTCTAACACGAGCAAACACGAGACCCGTTGCATTGCAAATGCTTGTTTATTTTGATTTTAGAGGGAAAGCACCACTCTTTCTTTGCCTGCAATCTCTGCTGCATTATCCACCTCAAGTAAGTTCAATGCAGTATTATGAACAAATGTTGTTGTTGATAGGCACCAATATTTTTGTTTCTTTTTTTTATTTCCACATTGCTTGTTTGTTCTTGCTGGAGACCGTGGAGTCTGGAGTACCAATTGTTCTAATCTACACAGCGGTTGGCATCTAAACGTATATGTTTCCAAAAATTACCAATCGCAATCACCACAACTTGGTGGAAGGTTAATATTTTGTTATTATTACGAAACCAACCTATGAAAGAGAGACAAAACACCATCAATAATGCAATTTGCATGTATCAAAGCTCAGAGTCAAGCCTCTGACAAGAGGGGTAAAAATCCAGTTGCTGTTGCACTCACATGTAATCATAGGTGTACATGTATCAAACAAAGTGAAACCTTAAACATATAGTAGCACCCACCACAAAAAGCACACCAAAGCAATGGGAAACCATAATGCACAGATCTCACACACTGTATTGAGAAGGGTTGTCTCAGCCCATTTGGGTATCAATAGTGTCCCCTCACGTGAAGGCAGTTCAAATGCTACTTAGTGTGCTATGAAAGACAAGTAAATGGCCATTAGTGATGAAAATGGGGGTTCTTCAAAGCAGGAGAACCCAAGACAGCTCTTATAATTTCTGAAAAAGGTAATGCCCACAGGCACGCGAAGTGGCATCCAGCGGTGAACCTACCCACGCTCTGCTTCCTCTGAAGTGAAGAAACAGGCTGGGAGGCTGCAGTTTAAGTGTACAGCTGAGGGTGGCCGATTGACTGCACCTGTGGCAGCCGCCATGTGTCAGTCTGGGGCTGGTTTGTGTTTTTTGTCAGAAGCTCAGAAAATCAGGTGCTCGTGTTGGAAGTACAAGGTGGCCAGAAAAAGATCAAAAACAAGGGAAGGAAGGGCAGAGTGAGCCACATAACGTACTGGTGTTATAATTTAACCAAACCTAATGTCTCAGTAGGGGACAGACCCAGAAGTAAAGTGGGCAAGGGAGCTCAAACTCTCCCAAAAAAGAAGAGGGAATAAAATGGGTACAGCCCCCATCTTGGAACAGCAAACCTATTCACAGACACTAGATAAAAGGTGCTAAGTGTAAGAATAACCGGTTCACACACCAGAAAGGTTAATGTGATAGACAGTCACCAAGTGTCCTGTAATAGATGCCATGACGGCTCTGAATGTGATCATTTATCATGGTAATGTCAAAAATCTAGAGAAGACATAAAATACAAAAGGAATACATCCCCAGGTCAGGGCCATCACATAGTTAAGCCAGCAATGTAGACCAGCTGTGGGAATTGTTAATGGTGCAATTCACTCCAGGGAATATCATAATTCTGGCCATCTATGTGTGTAGACAGCCAAAAAATGTGTTCCCTTCCGAATAAATAGTTCTTACTCATATGTTGGTTTGCCTCTAGTACTGTCCAGCGTAAAATATCAGGTGAATGACTTTCAGTAAGGTAGTGAGTGCACATTCATGTGCTGTCTTTTTTACAACGTGTGCTACTGCGAGATTCCATTATTCATACTTTGACTGGTCTGGTAGTCATACCTATGTATCTTTTATAGAATGGCATGTGGTCACGTAGATGCAATTTTTGGAATTGCAGTTGGTGTGTGTTTTTTGTCTCCAGGTCTTGGTGGTGCCCAGTCTAATCTCTTTTGTAGTTTCAGTGAGATCAGAGACTGATCAAGAACCACACCGAAAACAACCTATTACGGGAGATAAATCCCATAGTGATCTTATGCTGAACCCATTTTTTTTCGTGGTATTGTGTGTATCAACACGTCCTTCAGATTGGTAGTGCGTTTAAAGGCAAGCCGAGGGAGAGGGAGTGTAAGTTTGCCTGTTTGTAAGATGGCTCAGTATTTTCTGATACTTTTTCATAGAGTGTTGGAGTCTGGTGTAAAGGTGGTGACACATGTAAGTGCATCAGCATTGGATTTGTTACGTGGCTCTAACAAGGCTGCTCTGTTATTATTCCTGGCACGTGTACGTGCTGTTCTAACACAATGTGGTGGATACTGTTGGGGATCTAAATTCTCTGCCAGGTGTTCAGCTTGTATCTCAAAATCCTGTGTGGTATTAAAATTTTGATGAAGTCGTAAAATCTGCCCATAGGGAAGGTTATCCCTGAGTGATTTGGGATGGTGGCTACTATACAACAACAGATTATTGCTGCCTGTAGGTAGTGGTCTGCAGTTTGCCATCAATTTGATAAATCATCAAATCCAAAAAAGGATGACCCCTGTCAGAAATATTTTTGATAAATCGTGTAAAGGGATTCAGAGCATTCACACAATTGCAGAAATCCTCACAGGTCATCCTCACCCCCTTGTAGAAGATCAAAATGTCATCTATATATCAGCACCACAAGAGAATGTTGGTACAATATGGGTGGGTGGAAGAGAAGATCTCCTCCAACTCCAAATTTGTCATATAAAGACATGCAAAGCTCAAGGCGAAAGTATTGCCCATTGAAGTACCCGGGGTTTGATGATACAGTTGATCACCATATTGGAAAAAGTTCTCTGTCAAAGCTAGTGATGCATATTCCAAGATGAAACTGACTGGCGTGGAAGTTGTCCATTTCTCTGACTGCAGAGGTCTCTTGATCACCTCAAAGGTGGCATCCTGAGGGAGGTTAATGTAGAGGGCCTCTACGTCAAGGGTAACCAACAAGTTTATCTGTTGTGTGTCATTCATTTCATTAATTGAATTCAAAATATCCCTTTTATCCTGTACAAATGAGGGAGATTTCTTAAACAAAGGTTACAGCAAATGGTCACATAATTTAGATAATGGTTTTAAAAGAGAACCAATCCCTGAAACAATTGGCCTTCCTGGTAGGGGTCGTACCGTTTTGTGGATTTTAGGTAGTATGTAAAAGTAAGGGATTTTGGTTGTGTGTTCACCAAGAAATCTGTTTCATACGTTCTAACCCACCTTTGAGTTCCTGCAGTGGATACAATGAATGTGATTTGTGTACTCAGGTGACCTGTGGGGTCCTGGCTGATGGGAGTATAGTATTTGTGGTCTGCCAACTGGTGAAGCGATTCTGCATCATAGTCTGAAGAGGACATGATTATTATTGCCCCTCCTTTGACTGCCTGTTTGATTGTGATTTGAGTATCACTGCCCAGGGATCTTACAGCATCCAGTTCAGTATTTGACATGTTGTGGAAGATGGCTCTTTTAGAGACCCTTTCCACATCCTTAAGAAGCGCCTGTTCAGAAGTCAACAGTTCCTTAGGCACCATGCTAGATGGTGGTGTAAACGTGGAAGGGTTATTTTAGCTGGAATTGTTTTGTTCTATGATCGGTTTGTCATGAAAAAAGCCTTCAGACTTATTTTGTCGACGATATTTTGTAACTTACAATTCGTCCAAAACTTGTCTGTCCCAAAAGTCCGTACAAAAACAAACCCCTTTGATAGGGCCCTAGTCTCCATCTCAGTAAATTCTCTTGTGGATAAATTCACAATACATTTTTATTCCCTGAGTGGCTCCTGAGTTGCATCTGTGTCGGCGGCAAGGGTGGTTCCTGCCATTGTACTCTTTTTTGGTGCCCCCCTCTTCTTCATTCTTGCCCTCTGCCCCAGCCTCTGCCTAAAAAAGGGGGGTTGAAAGGTTGTGAAAGAGCTTGTTGGGGGCCTTGAGGGAACATTGGGTGCTGCCATACTGGTGGGCCCTATAAGGGGGCCATATTGTAGACAAACATAGGGTGCAACTCAGATGCAACTCAGGAGCCACTGAGAGAAGAAAAATTGATTGAGCGGATTTATATCGAAGCATACGAAATAAGATTTCTGGGTAAAGATCTTGCTTTTTACCAAACTAGGTATAGTTCAGTTCAGCAGTTTTTGTTGTATCGCTGTTCAATTTTTTGATCGAAAATCGCAATGGAAAATGCATTTTTAGACCATCCCTTTTTCTTGGCCTCAGCTTGATAGATCACCTCAAAACTTTGCAGGAAGGAGCTAAGTTAGCTTAACTTTTTTGGGGGAAAATTGTGTAAAGTTTAGGTGGATGTACACAAAATCACTGAAATTCACCAGATACAGGGCCAGATGTTTCAACTTTTCCAATAGTGATTATCAAATTGCGATTTTTTGCGAATCACAATTAAGTAATCACTATTGGAATGTATGAAACTCCAGGAGTTTCCTATAGCGATTTGCAAGAGCTCGCAAATGCACCTACCTCATTAATATTCATGAAGTAGGTCGCAATTTGCGTGCTATTGCGAATGCCTACAATCACAGGGATGGTGGCCTGCTGGGCTCAGCAGACCACCATGTCTGTGATTGCTTTTGAATAAAGCAATAGTTTTTTTTTAAATGCAGCCCGTTTTCCTTAAAGAAAAACGGGTTGCGTTTGAAAAAGAAAAATGAAAAGTTTTCTATTCATTTTTTAAGAGTAGGCAGGGGTCCCTGGGACCACTACCTGCTCCTAAATCTTTTTTCTCGTATGCATTCACAAAAGGAAAGGAGTCCCGACCCCTTTCCCTTTGGGAATGGGTTACCGCCAATTTGAAATTGGTGGTAACTCCGATTGTTTTAGGACCACATTCACGGTCACAAAACAATCACACTACCTAATACCGAATCGGTATGTAGTCACAAATCCAATTTGCGATTCGGTAACAAGTTTTCGATTCCAAATTGGACTTGATACATACCCACATGCAGTTTTTGCAATCGCAAATGGCCCGTTAGACCGATTGTGATCGCAAAACTGTTTGATACATCTGGCCCATAGTTATCTAAAGTAACTGTAACTCATGTCCTTCTGTAACTATAACTCGGGCCCCCACCATGCACAGTTTTCTCAGCAATATTTTAATTTTAAATATTGCAGTGACATTATAAATGAACTAATAAAAGATGTCATGGGTGAGGTAATATGTGGGATAATTAGCAGTGCATGGTGAGGGTGCAATTTACAGTTACTCTAGGACAAGAGTTGTAGTTACTTGAGATAACTGGTGAATTTAATTTCCTTTGTCACTGGAATTCTCACTAACTACAATGTTACTTTAGCCTGTAGTTTATTCAGTGAAATGTTAACTTTCGGCCCAGGCAGGATCCCTCAGGGACCCACCACAAGGCCTAGGAGGTCATGGTGTCCTACCCCACCATTTTATGTATTTTTTAAAACATTTTTCATAGGACTCAGGGCAAGTCTCAATTCCTAAATTGGCTGCCACCACATCCTTGTTGATTTGGTGACAGCCAAACAGATCTCACTATGAGATTAGTCAATCCACAGATCCTCCCTGGTGTAAAATATAGAAAGCTTTTCGGACATAATTCATCAAAAACTATAGAACAGAATGACATCAAATCACAAAAAGCACTCTTTCTAAACCATTATGTAGCTTTCTGCCAAATTTGATGTAAATCCTTTCAAGTGTTTGGGCTGTAGCAATGTCTAAAGTTCCAGTGAAAAAATGATTGCGTAAAACATATTTTGGGGCACAGCCTCCTTCTTTGCCCTTACTTGACAGAACACTCTAAAGCTTTCCAGGATGGAGAACAGAACTTTGTTTTGGAAAGTTTTGTTGAGATTTGTCAAACAGAGCCAAAGTTAGAAGCAAACCAAAAAATATTTTTCCTATGGAAATTCCTAACTATAACTACTATAACTAAATATATCTATCAGTGGCAACGGTAACTGTACCCAATACAAATTCTCCAGTCACGAAATGCACAAAGCTTCAGATGATATGACACACATTGCCTCTCCTTTGATAATGTCTTAGAAACAGAAGGTCTAACAAATATCTATTCAACACCTTCTTAGAAAGGCCAAAGATGCACATTTGGCTAGGAAAGTCACACGCATACGCTTTTCATTGGCAGGTGGAATCTTCCAGAAAGACCCAGAAAAAAGATCTTAGAGCACCCATAATGTACCCTAGGTTTCGAACACTTCCAATTGACAGTGAGCCAGGGGTGTGGACTATTTTGATTTCAGAAGAAAGTTGCCAAGTCAGACCCTGTATCACATGCTATAAGAGAGGGGTTAGGCCCTTTTTTCCTAAAACCCCAGCTTTGGACTTCTGACATCTTGGGCTTACTGCCCTCTAACTATATGACACTTTTTGGTCACTCTGAAACAAATGTGAGAGAGAGGTGCGGAATTCTTCTCCAGGTGAATCTTATTTGTGAACAGGGTTTGGAGGTGGGAGACTGGCTTACGAACTGCCCCTGGATTCTGGATCCTACCATCCAGGGGAGTCCAGCTTCCCAAATTGATGGGGTGTGCCTAACTACAAGCTGCACCCTAACAAGGGAAGTAATAAGATCCAATTCCCCAAAACACAATGTAGGTTCCTGCACATTTTGCCCTGCCATTTAACCCCTAAAACAAGATATGATTTGCCTTAAAAGAAGCAAAGAGCTGGTGGATTACTTTCTAAAACAGGACTAATATAGGCAGAATCTAAACAGTAGCAGAGTTATCCACTGGGTCCAGAATTGGTCAAACTGGACTTTTTAATTCAACTTAAAACAATGCCCCTTTTGAGTGAGTGAGGGGGACTTTGCATTGCGTTCTATTGATATCTGCACAACCTCAGCTTTCACATTGAGAGTGCAGTAATCAGCAAATTTGAAAAGGCATGTTTTGAAATGCAGGGCCTCATTTACAAGCCCCTTGCGCCACCGCAGCATTTTTTTCTCTTCAGCGCAGCAGTGGTGCTAGCAGTGCACTACATCGCTGCATGTTTACAAACTGACACATTGGGCCCAATGCATAAGTTTATAAAGACCTGCATCACATTATACCTGTGCCAGGTATAATGTATGCAGAGTAGGCATTCCCACAGAATAAGCCACGCAGAACTGACACAGTGAAATTTACATTTCACTGCGTCATTCTGCGACTTCACTGCATCAACATTTTGCTGCCTGCTCAGAGCAGGCATAAAATTGATGCAGGGCTTTTCCCTATGGGGGACTCCTTGCATTGTGGGAGTTGCATCAGTTTTAACACCGCTACTCCAGCAATGCGTGAGTTTAGCGCCAACGGATGAGTCAGAATTTCTAACACATCTGTGAAAACGTTCCATGGACTTCGGTATTGTAAATACAGCGCATCCATGGCATCGTTAGGGGATGTTTGGGAAGCACAAGAAATCTGATGCATCGATAGCGATGCATCAGATTCTTGTAAATGAGTCCTGCAATATCTCATTTAGTTTTGTCCCTACAAAACAGAAAGAGAGACGTTCCTTGTCACACTTTTTATCCTATCTTCACCATCATCAGATATTTGTATGGTGGCAAATATATGCCTGTACTAGACCAACATGGACTCCCGTCTGAATTATGTTGTGCAGAGCTGTACGGCTGTTATTCCCATATAGTCCAATACCTGTTCAGGCGTTATCATTGGATACTGAAAACAATAATGTAAGATTTTTTTAAAGTGCCCTTTACCTTCTTTCTATCCAGGTCATCAGTGGCTGCCATAACCTGCTTTTCTTACGTGGAACAATATCTATCCAACTTATAAGTCGAGGGTAGCTCTGTCCCTCAGAGGTGGGTCAATGATACCCGTCTTTACACATTGCATACCTGGACAGCAACATCAAATAAAATAGCAATTTCCTCCTCCGTATATTGATATTCAGATCTTGCAGTTTTTTTTAGATCAATACCTTATGCGCTGGGACACTCTCTGGAGTAGCTGTGCGCAATGCAAGTCGCTTCATCATCATCAAACAGGCTAAGAGTTGGGTTTATAATAATTTGTGCAAAACCATAAAAAATACTACACTTCCTTCCTGTAGGATGCCAGTGCTGGGTAACTTACAAACGTATGGAGTTCATCTGCTGGGGAATCATTTTTCTTGCATTAGACGACCACGTTTTTTAACCCAATTTAGTACATTTTTGTGGAGTCAAATATCTTCTGGTCATTCTGGTTTCCTTCCATCCACAATCATTTTTTCTTGCATCAATGTGGCCCATTTCCGTTTCTGTATCCTTCAAGTCCTATTGATTCAAATTTGTGTGGCAGACCAAGATAACTGTTGCGTATATTTAAGACTTAGGCCCATATTTATACTTTTTTAGCGCCTCATTTGCGTCAGTTGTTGACATAAAAGCGGCGCAAACTTGCAAAATACCATTGTATTTTGTAAGTTTGCGCCACTTTTGCGTCAAAAAGCGGCGCAAATGCGGCGCTAAAAAAGTATAAATATGGGCCTTAATATTTTGCAGGCTGTTTTCTCCACCAAAACACTCCATGGTTTTAATCTTGCATTATAATATAATACAGCATGATCCATCTAGAACTCATACTCTCGAATTTATTTGTAATATATTTGCATTTCCATAGTGTACGTTTAGGCAGGCTTTCGTGCACAATGTTGGTGGTCTATATTTGTATAAAAAGGCACCCTTCCAGTTTATATTTTTTAACATAGCTTGATCCCGTGTTTTTTGATTTCGGACGGAAATTAGCATTCTGCAAATGTTTAGAATGGAAGGCCCAAAAATGTAGTAGTATGTAGTGGTATATCAGAAATGGTAACCCTCTCTTTTCTAACTCTTTCCTACGTTTTTTCCAACATTGTTTAATCAGTTTGGAAGCCCAAATAAAGCTATTTATAATGCATTGGGTTTTAGATATGCTTTGTATATAAAATGCATGGGAATACAATTAAAAGGAAGAACAGTTTCGTGAGAATAGAATTCTTGACTAAATTAACTCACCGTATATTGCTAATGGGAAAGGTTGCCATTTTTTTCAATAGGATGTCTAATTCTTTATAAGCCTTATTTACATTTCGAGAATTAATATATGTTATATAGTGCGCATCGTGCTTATCTACCGAAGGTAATATTTTTTCTTTTTCCTCAGGAAAAAATGTACACTCTCATACTTCTCATGTGGTTGAAAGATTAGATTTGTGTAGGTTCCAAATTGAGACACTTGATAATCATTATTTGTGGCAGCAAGTATTTTCAGTAAAATATGGCTTTGAGACTCGCAATGTCTGTACATAAACCGATGACTGAAAATAAATTGAATAATGCTATCGAAATGTTGCATAATTTTATGTTTATTTGGTGTTTATTTGGATGTCAGGGTACAATTTTAAGATTGAGTATGTTTTACGTGCTGGAAGGTTTTGGATGTAATAAGTGGAGAATATTTCAGGGCTTATACTGGAAGCCAAGTGTGACTGTTGGAATGTGCTCTGAGGCCTTGGTAAGGTTGAATGGTTTCAAACAGTGTAAATATGTGCATAGAACAGGCACCATCCACATTATTTGGAAAGTTTTGTTGAATGTGGAAAGATTATTTTGGAATGTGAATATCTATTATGGTTTCTGAATAGACATTTCTTGATTTGCTGCTATGATAATGTTTTGAAAAACCTTCATTTATTTGTAGTATAATTTACATTTATTAGTGGTATATTCATACTTATGTTTCATGCCCAAAACAAAGTAGCAGTTGTGCTTATAATGGTCAGAGGTTAGAATGTTGTATGTGAGAAATGGATTCCTACCCAGTGAACCCCTAAGAACGCCTGGTTTCTGGATCTCTTCCCGGAGTGAGTTTCAGTAAGGGAGTTCCACTCTCTGTAAGCTCTGGGAAAATGTACTTGAGTGTTAACCGTCAGTCACTGCCTCTTAAAATGACCTTTGTTGCTGTGCAGCTGGAATGAGAGGCTCAGGGCTGATTGCATATGATCAAACGCATACACACATATGCAGGCTGAGCATGTGGGTCTGATGTCTCTCTAAGTATCTACCTGGTATCTGTGCACAGCTAGCCTGTCACGGATAAGACCTTTAATAAATTGTTTATTGCTGTCCAGGCTGTATAATGTAATTGGATATTTAAAAATAAATGCGCCCATTTCTTTTTTACTATAGTGCTTCACTGAAAGTCTACAGTGCCCAACTTTATTTACACTGTAAACCAGAGCTGCACCAAAGTATGTTTGCATTTATTGGAACTATAGAGAAGTTTAAAGTAAGATTCCATAGAGAAACAAAGGCCCATTGTGCAAACAGCAAATTTACATTACTCACCTGCTCTCGAGTATAGCTTTTCATTGATTGGAACTGCAGAGAACGTTATTGTGTCATTCCATAGATAAACAATGGTCCAGAGTGCAAATAGCAAACACAACACTACATTACTCATATGCACTCTTTCATGTACTTTAGGTTTGGTCATATTTCTCTGAGTTAGCCCTACACCGCTGGGCTTAGTTAACTACTCTGCTGGTCAACAGGTAGATCAGAGCCTTCCCCACATAACAGGGGCATCTGTAAGGGATTAAGCTTGTTCTTGGGAGAGGAAGAGGGTTAAAGCCTAATCTGCATAAGTTAATAACACTCACATTTCATGACAAGCCCTTCCCAGGGAAACAATAGGGATACATCCGTCCCCATACCCACTAGGAGATCCCTTTGAAATTTGGTGGGAAGGAACAAGTTTGGCAGGGGCATTTAGGGACAGGGCTTAGAACACTTAAAGATCTGTGATCAGTGACCACTAGAGGTCACCATTTTGGAGTCCAAAAATGCAATGCAGGAAGGATAAACAGGGGTGTAGTGATGATCTGTCACCTTTGGATATGGAAGAGGTTCCTATTTTCTGAAAATGTCCATCAACACTGCCTAAAATCTCATGCACAAAGGTGGGACTTTGAGAAGCGCTGGATTATGCAGGATCCCAAGCACCGATGGAAAACAGATTGGAAGAACCTATGTCTGGAGTGGTGGAACACTTTGGACTTGTACTGACTGAGACTGTCTAGATCTGTCTCTCTAGGGTGGTAACACTGACCACCACACTCCTTCTGAGAGACAGCTGAGAAGTGGACCCTCGGTCCCTGGAGGAGAGGGTTCCCCAGAACTTCTGTGGACTGTTCCTGTAGGTAGGTAACCCCCAATGGGGATCACCTGACACCTACTTTGCTGAACACCAAGGTTACCTGCAAGTGGGCAGGAGGCTGTGAGGTATTGGGGAAGTAGAGGCAGAGAGGGTAATCTGCCTCTACAGATGCAGGGTGTTGTGGAGGAAGATACTGAGCCAAGGGTAAGTACCAGGAGCCCAGACAGAGGAGCATACCTTTGACTCTGCACAACCACTGCTTCTGGAGAGATGCAACTGGCTGCTGGAGCAGCAGGAAAAACTGAAAACCAGGAAGCGAGGAAGTAATAGGCAGGAGAGCTCTCCCTAAACTCCCCACAGATGGAAGATCAGCCCCAAAACACATCTAAAAAGTCATAGGTCAGAAGACTGTGGATAAACGCCCCATGTGGCTAGAGTGTGCCACCACAAGCAAAATACTGAAAACACCATGCAAATCAGCCCAGGGGGCTCAAGAAATCCAGTTTTGTTGTCTCTCCTGTATTGGAATCAGTTAGTGGGCCCCCAGTAACCCTCGGCTCATGAATCCTTTTGTTGGACTCATGGATCATTGCAGGATGTGGCTTGTCTCTCTCCACTCCACTTAGCATCTGCTGGGAGTGCCTGGCCATCCCCTTCGCCAATTGGAAGGCCAGTTCTTGAGTGGTACCCCCCAGTGCTGCCATGCTCATTTTTCACAGAAGCTCCAGGGGAGAGCTAGCGACCCAAGAACACTGTGGTGCATCGGCTCCCTTTGGCCTCTGTCTGCAAGGAGTGGGGAGAGCAGCCCAATGATGAACACACAGCTGCGGCAGGAAACAAAGACTGGGGGCTCCCATGCAGGCACAGGAACCAGTGTGGACCAGGCAGGGAGAAGGCCATATTATGTGGGCTTAGGCTACTGTGTTCCTCTTGGGCTGCAACAATGCCAGGTGTCCCACAGGAGGAGCAAGGGCCCCCTGATCAAAAAATCAAAAATAAAACCTGATAGCACCATCATTCAAAAGGGGGGAAAATGGAAAAAGGATGTTCCTCACAGTGGGTGGAGAGACCACCACAGGCTAATTGCAAGCCTTGAAAGCAATGCGATTGCCTTAACTAATTTGCCTTTCTGGCTTACCAGACACCTCAGGAGCCTTGAGAGACAGTTGACCACTGATACCCCTGGAGAAGCAATAGACCCCTCCAGAATCTATCTGGAAGACCTAAGCAAATTCCTAAGTGTTAACCCAAGTCTCCCATGTACACAGAAGAGTGACCTGGCATGATTTTCTGAGTTTTAGTAAGCACTTCTGGAGATAGGATTTTTATTCGTAGAGGTCGAGGGTGCAAGGGTCTTTGACTCTAGGCCCCATGACTGCTTTGTCGTACATATGAGAGTACAAAACCAGTCCAAACACTGCACAATATTACACTTTAAGGGCTAGATGTATCAAAGGATTTTGCATTCGCAAACGGTGCAAATGGCCATTTGCGAATGCAAAAATGCCTTTCAGTATGTATGAAAGCCATTCGCTGTGCAATTTTAAGGAATTGCTAAAATAGCGATTCCTTAAAATTGCGAGCCCGTTTAGAGAATTGCAAATTGCGATTCTCTAAATAAGAAGTCGCAAATAAGGATTCCTTATTTGCGATTTCTAAACCACATGTATCAAGCTTTTCCTTAATGCGAATTGGGCATTAAGGAATCGCTATTACCACCAAGTTGAACTTGGTGGTAAGCATATGTAAATTTAAAAAATGCATGAAAAATGCATTTTTTAAAATTGGCATGTGACGCACACATGCCCCTTTGGCATGTGTGCGCCTTACATGTCCTTAAAAAAATTCTTGGGGTGCAGCAGAGGGGGCGTTAGGCCCCCAGCACCCTGGGTTTTGCATTTCCCAAATTTGCGAATTCCAGTTAGGAATTCGCAATTTGGGAAAGGAAAAAAATGTGTAAATATGGGCCTACAGGCCCATAGGTGCAAATGGGGCCGGTATCGCAATGTGCGATTCGGTAATAGCATTTGCGATTTTTAAGAAATCGCTATTACTGAATCGCAAATATGATATATACCATTTTGCGATTCAGAAATAGCGATTTCTTAAAAATCGCTATTAGAGAATCGCAAAATGGTTTGTTGATACATCTAGCCCTAAATGCTTTATTGCTAACAGTATTAATACTGAATCTTTAATCATTGTGTATATTTCTATTAACTAATGTGTTGGTCCTGTGATCCTCTATGTGAGGCACAGTTAAGGTGATATTTTTGTATTATTTGGCAGTGTTCCTATGTCTGTCACCATCACCAAATTCATGTTCTCCTATCTTCCACCATAACCTTATGCTTGTTTAATCACATGTTAATGTGTTATAACCAAAGTCTCTGAAGTGACAAACTACATAAAACACATTAGTGCTTCCAAGGTCTACAGACATGCATGTGTAATTGGCACTAACCTCACAAGCTTTACTTACACACATGAATGCCCACGGTAAGAAATTGGGTTGCTGGTTGAGGATAATGCCCTACTCAAGCAGAAACCACGTCCTTGTCAGGGTAAAGTCACAAGTAAACCCTAAATTAGCCTGTGCTTAACACCCTGATAGCTTGGCCCAGAGCGGTCAGGCTTAACTTAGAAGCAACGTATAAAGTATTTGTGTAACAAGTCAAACAATAACACATTGAAAACACTCCACAAAAGAATCTTACACCAGATTTAGACAAATAAATTATTTTTTAATTAAAAAAAACAAAATCAAAGTGACAAATATCCAGTCAGTACCACCGATATGCAGGTTCACAGATTTCAGTGAAAACAGCACCAAGAAGCACAAGGCGCCAACTGTGGAACCCCAGAACAGGACAAAGTTCCAAGTTCAGGCTGAACACGATGGAGTGTGGGCTGGTTACATGGACCCAGTTAGGCCACCGCTGAACAAAGTACACTAGGTTCTGGTTGCAGAGATTCAAGTATGCATTGTGCAGCCAAGGAGATGCGTCAGTTCCGAGGAGATGGGATGCAAGGTCCTGCATCGTTGTCCAGGATCCCATCGACAAGGGCTGGTGATCCAAACTCCGATGAAACGCGGAGTCGATGAGTTGGATCTGGGAAGCTGTGGAGCTGTGATGCAAGAATATGCATCGAGGCTGTCGGTGACAAGAGATTTGAATTGCAAGGACCTGCATTTGGAAAGCTTTGTGCAGGCGGCAGTTTAGATGTGGGCTGCAAGGTCGATACAGAGTCCTTTGCATCGGGAGAACCCTTGCAACAGAGGTGATGCATTGATTCTGCTGGGATTTGCCCTGCTCTGCAAAAGAAATGCATCTGTTCTGGTGGGTCCACAGATGGGCTGACAGAGCACCTTCAGGACTACTTCCAACGGTCCAGGACTGGCAGGGTAGGACTTACAGATGGCAGAGTCCATGTGCTGGGTTCAAGGTTGTTGGAGCCTTCTCAAGTCAGGAGGCCAGCCAACTAGCACTTGGAGTCACTTTTGGGTCTTGGGTTCAACAGATGCAATTCTAGTCTTTCTCACCTGGGCAGCAGATCAGCATAGAAAGGCAGCAATACTTCAGAGCAGCAGTCCAGCCAAGTGGCACTCATTTCAACGACACAGCAGTCCTTCTTCCTGGCAGAGTATCCTTAGGTCCAAAAGCAGACTCTAATGGTGGTGTTGGAGGTTCAATATTTACACCTGGTGCCTTCCTCTGGCAGGTGGAAGAAGTTTCTACGAATTCTCTTTGATGTGCACAGGCCTCCTGCCTTTCCTGTCCTGGCTCCAGACTTACTGCAAGGGGTATGCAGCCTATTCAAGTGTAAGTAGGGCTGTGTCCTGCTCCGCCCTCCCATCCTGCCAGTAATGGCCCATCCAGGATCACCTAAACTCTCTCTTTTCTGTGGCTGTTTAGGGGGAATACACAAAACCCATCTGTCAGCTACACCCAGTCATGTCACTACAGGCTACAGGCACTAAATGGCTAAGGCAGGAAAATGCTTTTCTAAAAGTGGCATTTTCAGAATTGTAATGTAAAATCCAACTTCCAAATCCAATTTTTCATTGCAGTTCCAAAGACAGCAAACATGAACTGGTTGCCTGCTTAGATTCAGACATTACCACATAATAAATATTATAAGGTCACTCCAATTTTAGCCTATGGGAGAGGTAAGTCTGTCAGTAGAGAATAATGAATGTAGGAGCGTTTCACTACAATGACATGTAAAACGTAAAGGTACATGTCCAACTTTTTAAATACTCTGCACCCTGCCCTACGGGCTGTCCAGGGCCTAGCCTAGAGTTGATTTATATGTATTAAAAAGGAAGGTTTGGGTCCTTGCAGAAGGTTTATTTTGTCAAATCAATGTGGCAATTTAAAACTGCACAAACATGCTGTAATGGCAGGCCTGAGACATGGTTTAATGAGCTACTTAGGTGGGTAGCACAATCAGTGCTGCAGGCTCACTAGTTCTATTTAATTTACCAGCACTTGGTACACATAGGGACTTACAAGTAAATGAAATATGCCACTTGGGGATAAGTCAATATTATTATGTTTTAAGGAGTGAGCACATGCATTTAGCACTGATTAGCAGTGGTAAAGTGTGCAGAATTCTAATTCCAGCAAAAACGAGATCTTCAAAATTAAAAGGAGGAAGGCAAAATATTTGGGTAAGGCAAATGGCTCTAACAGCCATCAACCCACTGAGTTTTACGCACACATACAGAATACACATGTGCAGTGCCAAAAACCATGCAATGTTTGCACAGTTACGCAGTGACATACAGACAAATGTGTAGTGTCATGACCACCCTTGACGCACCTGTAGTTCCACCAAATATATAATCTTCACAGACACACATGAGTAGTGCATCCAGTCTTGGATGGTTTATAGACACATATCAGCAGGGCTCCTGACCCTGTAGATTTTACACAAGTGCACTGATACCACTCCTGCCACCTTTAGAGACATATGTGCAGTGCAACATGTGCTGCAAGATTTCCACACCCCTTTAGTGCCACCTGTCCCACAAACTTTACAGACAGATGTGCAGTGCCACCAACCACCGACGCCAAGAGCTTTGAAGTGCATATGTGCAATACCACTAACTATGTCAGTTTTACAGCATGCAAGTGAAATGACAACAATCTGCTAGTGAGAGGGACATGCTGCTTGCACCCTGACAGATGACCCTTATTTGTAGGAGTGGCTGTACACAGAACTACCCTAGGTGGGTGAGGGTGGCTGTAACCCCATGATGTCCGGTGCTGGTTTGGGGGATAGAAAGAGTGGCATTCTGTACCCCGGGACACTCGGCCTCATCGCTGTGTTGTAAATAGCCATCTTTTTCACGGTGTAAATGTTACCTAAATGGTAAGTCATGTTGCCTTGCTTCTGAACTGCTGACTTTGGAACAAGGGGAACCAGATTTGAGTCTCAGTGATGGCTCAATATCCTGTGATTTGGGACAAGGCACTTAGGCCCTCATTACAACCCTGGCGGTCGGTGTTAAAGCGGCGGTAACACCGCCAACAGGCCGGCGGAAAAAATGGAATTACGACTACGGCGGAAACCGCCAACATAGACAGCCACTTTAACACTCCGACAGCCACGGCAGTACAAACAAACAGTGCGGCGGTCACCGCCAACAGACAGGCGGAAGGCAATGTACCGCCCACCCTATCACAAGATGCCAATCCGCCATCTTTTCCGGGGCGGAACCAACGCGATCAAAAACACGGCGGAAACAGTACACAGAAGGGGAAATCACTCACCTCTCCACACCCCACGAGGAACCAGGACGCCATGGAGCCAGAACTGCAGATCCTTCCGGCGATCGTCTTCCTGCTCCTCTATCAGGAGCTCCAGAGACGGCGGCGACGACCACGGTGAGTACTGGACCAGCAACACGGAGGGATGGAAAAGAGAGTGACACACTCAAGCAACACGCAACACCCCCACCCCCACCCACAACACCATACACACAAATACATGCAGCAACATTACATACACACCCCCACCCCCCCTTCAATAATGCAAGGACAAAAGGAATTGATTTGAACAATTGTAATAAATAAAAATCCAGTAGTCAAAACTATAAATACAGTGTATACAATTATGTACACCAACTACACAAGTCCGTATAGTGCACAAATCATTGTCCGTGGACCACTGGGCCCAAAATGAATGGGCGAGGCCCACACTAGATACCTGACTCCAAACGGAGAGAACACTGGAGGGGCATCAGATGGAAAATAAACAGGCACCTCAGGGGGAGGGGTAGGGGGGCACCTCAGCCTGATGAACGCACGACGCCACTGCTCCACGAGGGGGCTCCATGCCCAATGATGTATCCTGGGGAATGCAAAGCCACAGTCTCTCAAGTCTTTTCAGTGGGTGGTTTGCCCACTGCATTATCCTGGGGAGTGCAAAGCCACAGTCTCTCAAGTCTTTTCAGTGGGTGGGTTGCCCACTGCATTATCCTGGGGAGTGCAAAGCCACAATCTCTCAAGTCTCCCCAGTGGGTGGTTTGCCCACTGCATTATCCTGGGGAGTGCAAAGCCGCAGTCTCTCAAGTCTTTTCAGTGGGTGGGTTGCCCACTGCATTATCCTGGGGAGCGCAAAGCCACGGTCTCTCAAGTCTTTTAAGTGGGTGGGTTGCCCACTGCATTATTCTGGGGAGTGCAAAGCCACAGTCTCTCAAGTCTTTCCAGTGGGTGGTTTGCCCACTGCTTTATCCTGGGGAGTGCAAAGCCACAGTCTCTCAAGTCTTTTCAGTGGGTGGGTTGCCCACTGCATTATCCTGGGGAATGCAAAGCCACAGTCTCTCAAGTCTTTTCAGTGGTTGGGGTGCCCACTCCTGCATCCTGGGGATGCCTTTCTCCACTGGTTCTGGAGGGGGCTTTGTGCCCAGAGTGCTTTATCCTGCCAAGGACTCAGGTAGTGGATGTGAATCTCCAATGGTTCTGGAGGGGGCTTTGTGTCCAGAGTGCTTCATCCTGCCAAGGACTGAGGTAGTGGATGTGAATCTCCACTGGTTCTGGAGGGTGCTTTGAGCCCAGAGTGCTTTATCCTGCCAAGGACTGAGGTAGTGGATGCCTTTCTCCACTGGTTCTGGAGGGGGCTTTGTGCCCAGAGTGATTCATCCTGCCAAGGACTGAGATAGTGGATGTGAATCTCCACTGGTTTTGGAGGGGGCTTTGTGCCCAGAGTGCTTCATCCTGCCAAGGACTGAGGTAGTGGATGTATCTCTCCACTGGTTCTGGAGGGGGCTTGGTGCCCACAGTGCTTCATCAGAAGAATGAGCACTGGGGATGGCAGCCAAGTCTGCGGTGGTGCCACTGGCTCAGGATGTTGCGGGGCAGCTGGCAGTGCTTGCGGCAATGTCAGTCGCGGCGGTGCTTGCGGCGGTGTCAGTCGTGGCGGTTCTGGCTGCGGGCTTTGTGGCGGCGGAGCCTGGCTGCGGGCTCTGTGGCTGCGGTGCTGGCTGCGGGCTCTGTGGTGGCGGTGCTGGCTGCGGGGTCTGTGGCGGCGGTGCTGGCTTCGGGCTCTGTGGCGGCAGTGCTGGCTGCGGGCTCTGTGGCTGCGGTGCTGGCAGCGGGCTCCGTGGCGGCGGTGCTGGCGGCGGGCTCTGTGGCGGCGGTGCTGGCTGCGGGCTCTGTGGCAGCGGTGCTGGCGGCAGGCTAAATGACAGTGGTATTGGCGGCGGGCTCAATGACAATGGTGCTGGCTGCGGGCTCTGTGGCAGCAGTGTTGGCGGCGGGCTCTGTGGCAGCGGTGCAGGTGGCGGTGCTGGTGGCGGTCTCCTCCGCCGTACAGGTTGGCGTCGACGTGGACAGAAGGCGTGACACTGGTCCCTCAGTCGGTGCCACCATGCCCTCTCCTGACTTGCCCTTCAGTTTCTGGCTCTTCTCCACTTTGGATCGTGGTGCTGCTGTTTTGCCACTATCCCCTTTCGGTTTCCCTGAGCCCTTGGTGGCAGGTGTTTTCTGCTTCTCCCTCCGGGATGTGGGCAACTTTTTAAGTTTTGCAGGGGGCGGAAAGTCCTTGCCCTCGCTCCCAGGCACACTGGCAGCCCTGATGGTTGGCGCTCTCCAATAGCAAGCAGTTGCTGGCACCACTGTGCCTGGTGATGTGGCTGAGGTGCTGGGTTGGGACCTGGAAAGCCTGGCCCTAGGGGACGGGCGGGGGGGGGAGGTGTAGGGAAGAGGTCAATATTAGCCAGGAAAAGTTTTTTCGACACACTGGGACGGGTACATGGAGGGGGTTTGGGAGTGGAGGAAGAGGTAGTGGTTGTAGGAGGTGAAAGTCTGCTGAATTTGGGTGAAGGTGCATGGGCTGGAGGCTGTTGTGAGGTGAATGGCTGTTGGGTAGGTGTGTGCCTGCGTTTGTGTACTTTGGGAGGAGGGCTCACAGACACACTGGCAGAGGACACAGGGGATGTGTGAATGGAAGTGGGGGTTGTGAGTGCACATGAGCAGTGTGTGGTGATGGGCGTGCTGGTGATGGAGGTAGTGGCTGAAGATGTAGTGCATGCAGGTGTGAGTGGAGACGAGACTGGGAGGGAGGAGGGAGACGTGGAGGAGGGGGACACAGTGGAGGCAGTGGATGTTGGTATGTCTGCATGGGTATGATGCTTGTGTGAGTGCCTGTGAGATGTGTGGTGCTTATGTTTGCCTGAGCCACCCTTGTGTGTTGAGGTGTGTGCATGCTGGTCTGATGGTGTGCTTGGGATAGGCTGAGGTACAGGGGATTGGGTCTGGGTGGAGGAAGTTGGAGGGGGGAGGCTGGACACAGGGACAATGGCTGCCATCAGTGCTGAGGCCAGAGCCGGAAATGCTCTCTGTTGGGCTGCCTGGCCAGAATGAATGCCCTCCAGGTATGCATTTGTTTGTTGCAAATGCCTCTCAACACCCTGGATGGCATTCAGAATGGTAGACTGCCCAACAGTTAGGGATCTCAGGAGGTCAATAGCCTCCTCACTGAGGGCAGCAGGGCTGACTGGGGCAGGGCCTGAGGTGCCTGGGGCGAAGGAGATGCCCACCCTCCTGGGTGAGTGGGCACGGGACACACGCTGAGGGGCTGCTGGGAGGGCGGTGCTGGTAGGGGGTGTGGCGGCTGTACCTGTGGATGCAGGGGGCACAGAGGAGGAGTCGCTGTCGCTGCTGTCACCTCCTGTCCCCGCCGTGGAGCTCCCCTCGCCCTCCGTCCCACTGGTGGCTTCTGACTCTGTTGTTTCGCCCTCCAGGGCCAAGTGGGATGCAGCTCCCTCCTGCTCCGGTGCCAATGCTCCTCCGCCAGATGATGCTATTGCACACAAGAACAGGGAGACCACAAAAAGTTGGGGGGGAAAGACGGAAGAAATACATGTTCAGTGCATGCAATACCACTACCGTTGGCGGACACTACAGACACAGCAGAGCTCAGCACTACACAATGCACTAACAGTTCCTAGATTACTCACAAGGCCATGGGGTACAAGGACTATGCCCGATTGCTGCACACATGGAAGTCACAGGAGCCTGTCTAGGTGTAGATGGCTTCTACCACTGGTGGGGTTGGGGTGCCACATAGCCTGCCTCACAAGGGACCTTGCCTATCATCTTCGCCCTGGCCTAGGGGAACCCACTGACCACCTCCCCCACCCAGACACCTCGTAATGCATGCAGAGTCAGATGAATGTGTCTGTACTCACCCCCTTGTGGCTGCTGTGATGCTCTCAAGCGCCCATCCATCTCCGGATACGCCACCGCCAGGATCCGGAACATCAGGGGGGTTATGGTGCGACGGGCACCCCTCCCACGTTGTGAGGTCATCCCCAGCTGGGCCTCTGCCGTCTTCTTGCTCCAGCGGCGAATGTCCTCCCATCTTTTACGGCCGTGGGTGCTCCGTCTGTGGTGGACCCCCAGGGTCCGGACTTCCTTGGCGATGGCACGCCAAATTTCCTTCTTCAGGTGGGCACTGACCTAGAGGAATAGTACAGGGGAAAAGGTAAATCTTTCACCGTCCAGACCGTCATAGTCATTGGCCCACGTTCCCATCCTTGCCCTGATGCACAGACACTCACCGTCCGCTCATGCAGGGCTCAGTCCCCCCCCCAGGTATCTTCCATCCACACCACTCCAAACAGCATGCCCATGCAGCATGCTCACACTGTACTCACCTGTTTGTCTGGAGGACCGTAGAGTAGCATTTACTGGGGGAGGGCCCCATCCACTAACTTGTCCAACTCCTCCGAAGTGAAGGCAGGGGCCCTTTCCGCAGACACATGAGCCATCGTCGCTTCCAGACTGAGGTCACAGCAGCACTTGCAGTGCAGGTCCTCTCCTATTGAAGGTCAGGTATCAAGTGAGTCAACAGAGAGAAAATGGCGGTCATGTCCGCGGCGGTGTGTACCGTCACCGCCGGCGTACATCATCAATGGCTCCTGGGACCCATAGGGTCCAATGTTCACCAATGTAGGATTGCGCTGCGGTCTTCGACCACCTACCGCAACAGTGTAGAACGCCAGCGCAGTTACCTCATATCCCCTTGTCCCACCTTACAGGTCAGGCAGCCGCCATTTCAGGGGTCCACATGGCAATAATAATAACTGCATCACACCTATGTAGGCCTTGCATACACACAGTAACAGGCACATTGCGGATTAATAAATGTGTGCTAATGACAATTTGTGATACCTCAGTGTTGGCTGACTCTCAGCTCGCTGTTCTCGTCCATAGGGCACGTCCCCTGGGGCAGGTGAGGAGATGGCAGCATCCTTCGGTGTACAGACCGATGGTGGGCCTGTCGACAATGGAAGAAAGACACGTAATAGTCACCTACAGACTTGATCGTGCAACAATCCATGAACTGTGTGCCCAGTTGGAGCCAGACCTGATGTCAGCTATCCGCCATCCCACAGGGATACCCCCTCTAGTGCAGGTCCTGTCAGTACTCCATTTCCTGGCAAGTGGGTCATTTCAAACAACAGTGGCCATTGCATGAGGGATGTCCCAGCCATTGTTCTCTAATGTGCTGTCCAGAGTGTTGTCTGCCCTGCTGAAACACATGCGCAGCTACATCGTTTTCCCTCAGGTGGAGGATTTGTCTACCGTGAAAGGTGACTTCTATGCCCTGGGACATATCCCCCACATCATTGGTGCCATTGATGTGACACATGTGGATTGGTACCCCCCCCCCCCAGGAGTGAACAGGTGTACAGAAACAGGAAGAGCTACCATTCAATGAATGTGCAGATGGTGTGTTTGGCCGACCAGGACATCTCCCATGTGAATGCCAAGTTTCCTGGCTCAGTGCATGACGCTTACATTCTGAGGAATAGCAGCATCCCTTATGTGATGGCGCAACTCCAGAGGCACTGTGTGTGGCTAATAGGTGAGGACAAGGACCCTATACCCTGTGAATAGTTGTCTGGGTCTGGGGTTGCCCTACAGGTTAGTGTGTGTCTAACAGTTGTCCCTCGACATTTGCAGGTGACTCTGGGTACCCCAACCTGTCATGGCTACTGACCCCAGTGAGAAATCCCAGAACAAGGGCAGAGGAATGCTACAATGAGGCACATGGGGGTACTAGGAGGATTATGAAAAGAACCTTCGGCCTCCTGAAGGCCAGGTTCCGGTGCCTCCATATGACAGGTGGTTCTCTCGACTACTCACCAAAGAAGGTGTGCCAGATCATCGTGGCCTGCTGTATGCTGCACAACCTGGCTTTGCGACTACAGGTGCCTTTTCTGCAGGAGGATGGTCCAGCTGGAGGTCTTGTGGCAGATGTGGAGCCTGTGGACAGTGAAGGAGAGGAGGCAGAAGAAGAAGATATCGACAACAGAAACCACGTTATCCAGCAATACTTCCAGTGAGACACAGGTATGAAGATATCACTGCCTCACACATCTAATACTATTGTTTGAAGTATCATAAGTCTGTCACTTTCACCCAGTGTATGGACCCTGACTTGTCAGTTTTCCTTTCCATTTCACAGATGTGGGTCCCACTGTGTGACCTCTGCTATATTTCCTCATGGACTAGAGCTGTGGTACATCTTTATGTTGACAATAATATTGACATTGCTATATTCCATAGTTATTGTAAATACACATTTGTGAAAGCACAGACTAACTCCAGATTGTTTTGTGATTGATGTGTGTTTATTTTTGAGCAAATAAGTGGAGGGGGTTGGAAAATGGTCAGGGGTGATGGTGGAGGAATGTCCATGGCAGAGTCCAGTCTATTTCTTTCACAGGTGAATTGTCCAAAGGGGCATAGGAAGTGGAGCTAGGGCAGTTTAAGGATGGACAGAGTGACAAAGTGGGACAGAAGGATGACATTCAGTGGGGTCTCATTTCCTGGCAGGGGTCTTGGCAATGTTCTCTGTCTTGTTCCTGGATCTCAGGAACCGTTTGCGGGGTGGCTCTCCATCTGCAGGGGGTGGGGTGGGATGCTGGTGTTGTGGTCCTGTGGCGGTGCCTCCTGTCCACTAGTGCCGGCAGAGGTGGTGGGCTGTTCTTCATCCAGGCTAGTGTCAGGGGCCCCTTGTTGTGCCACAGTGTCCCTCCTGGTGTTGACAAGGTCCTGCAGCACCCCTACAATGGTGACCAGGGTGGTGTTGATGGACTTGAGTTCCTCCCTGATCCCCAGATAGTGTTCCTCCTGCAGCCGCTGGATCTCCTGAAAGTTGGCCAGTACCATTGCCATCGTCTCCTGGGAATGATGGTACGCTCCCATGATGTTGGAGAGGGCCTGGTGGAGAGTGGGTTTCCTGGGCCTGTCCTCCCCCGTCGCACAGCAGTCCTCCCAGTTCCCCTGTTTTCCTGTGCCTCTGTCCCCTGAACCGTGTGCCCACTGCCACTGCCCCCAGGTCCCTGATTTTCTTAGGGTGGTGGGTTTGCCTAGGTTCCCTGTAGTGGTGGACACACTGCTGCTTGACGTGTCCTGGGGACAGAGGGACGGGCCCACTGGGTGGGTGCTGTGGTGGTGTTTCCTGAGGGGGGAGGCTCTGTGGTGGCTTGTGCCAGTGTCAGGGGAACCGACTGCCCCTAGGTTCCAGATGGGCCGGGCTGGTCATCTTGATCCAGTTGTACAGAGCTGCTGTCATCACTGTGGGCCTCTTCTGTGGGGGGAGTGGACATGTCTGGAACCTCCTGTCCGGTGAAGTTGGGTAGGGGTCCTGCAGGGGTGTAAAGGCATGATTATTGCATCTGTGTGTGCCATCGTGTGCAATGGGTGAGTGACCCTGTACTTCAGTGCTTGCATTCATGTCTAGGTCCTTGTGCAATATTTGGTTTGGGGTCTGTGTGGGTATCTGTAGTGGACATGCTTTGGTGATGGGTGTCCATGCTTTGGTGTTGCATGCAGGGCTTGATGTTGGAATGGGTGGTTTGTGATAGTGGGACATATGTGAGGTGTTGGAGTGATGGGCTTGCGGGTGAGGGGGGTATGTGATGGCATGCAGGTAGGGTGGGGGATATAATAGTTAAGAGTTGACTTACCAGAGTCCATTCCTCCTGCGAGGCCCTCAGGATGCAGTATTGCCAAGACTTGCTCCTCCCATGTTGTTAGTTGTGGGGGAGGTGGTGGGGGTCCACCGCCAGTCCCCTGTACTGCAATCTGGTGTCTTGAGACCACGGAACGCACCTTCCCCCGTAGGTCGTTCCACCTCTTCCTGATGTCATCCCATGTTCTTGGATGCTGTCCCACTGCGTTGACCCTGTCGACGATTCTGCGCCATAGCTCCATCTTCCTTGCAATGGAGGTGTGCTGCACCTGTGATTCGAATAGCTGTGGCCCTACCCGGGCGATTTCCTCCACCATGACCCTGAGCTCCTCCTCAGAGAACCTGGGGTGTCATTGTGGTGCAATGATGTGGTGTGGGTGATGTGTGGGGTGGTGTGTGTTGTGATGTGTGAGGGGATGTGTTTGTGTGTGTTGTCTGAAGTACGTGGATGTTGTGTGAGTGATGATGTTGTGTGTCTGTGGCTGTTAGTGTTGTTTCTGGTGGTGTCTCTCTCTGGCCTTCTTTCGCAATTTTGGTAGTAAGGGTTTGTGGGTGATGTGGGTTGTGTTTTATATTGTATTGGGTGTGTGGGAGTGGTGTGTGTATGTGTATCAGGTGTGTGTATTTCGAATTGTCCAATGTGGTTGTGTTTTGTATATGTGTGTGTATTTTGAGCGTGGCAGTGTGTACCGCCAATGGAATACCGCGGTTGAAAGACCGCTGCATGGATTCGTGGGTCGTGATAGTGTGGGCGTATTCCTGTTGGCGTGACGGTGGAGGTTTTGTTATCACCAGTTTATCACTGACCTTTGGTGTGGCAGACTTGTGTGGGTGTCTGGATTTTGGCAGATTCCGAGCTGTGGGTCGTAATAGCTGTAGCGGAATTCCGCCGCCGCATCGGTGTGTTGGTGGTCTTCTACACGGCGGTAAGCGGGATTTACCGCCAGGGTTGTAATGAGGGCCTTAATCTCCCAGTGCCTAAAAAAATGAATGTGTCCTTGTGTAATGTAACTGTTGCTCATGGAAAGCATTCAAATACTTTAGGGTAGAGTTTGTGCTATATAAAACTGCGCATAAAAAGAAATGGAGAGGGGAAGAGCATCTAAAGCGCAAACATTTAAAGTACACCATTCCTGTTTTATAGTGTCCATCCATCTGATTTATGGGAAAGTGAAACTATATTTATTCTAAATCTGTCTAGCCACAGGTGATAATGGTATGTGTGCACCCTGGTGTTTTCATTGCCTACAATGATATTGCAACACATGCATATAAAGTTGTTTATTCTTACAGTTTTGCATGCAATTTAAAGAAGCCTCCATAATATTCCAAAAACTCCTGCATGAAAACTGACTTTGACTTAAAACCTCAGACTGTTGACTCTTCTTGTTCTATAGAATTACCTTCTGCTACCTTTCTAGCCCTTGCGTGCCTCCTCTTTCTGAGCACAGCAAACTCTAAGTCATATGCGTGTTTCTCTTAATCCTTATTTATTATTTTTTGTGCAGTTTTATATAGAACAAACTCAACTCAAAGGTATTTTGCACCAGTTTATAGCGCTGTACATGAGAAGCACTTATGTTACACAAAGACACATTCATTTTTGGTAGGCACAGGGAGGTATAGGGGGTCATTATGACCCCGGCGGTGAGTGTAAATGTGGAGGTAGTACCGCCAACAGGCTGGTGGTACATACCGCCACATTTTGAGAATGGTGGGTTGGCTCAAGCCAACCTGCCATTTCTCCACTCACACTGCCATGGCGGTATGAGCCGCCGGGCCGGAGATATCAATCTCCAGCCCAGCGGCCAGCACAGTACCGCCGTTGGAATTATGAACCTGCCCACCACCATAGTTTTCGTGGCGTTAGCAATGCCACGAAAACCATGGCGATAGGCCCTACCGGAGACAGGGAATTTGTTCCCTGTCACCGGTAAGCGGCTCCCCCGAACCCCCAATCCACACCTGACACCTGACATCCCCCTTCATCCAAAGCCCCACCCCCATACACACACTAACCCCCCATCCCTGACATTCACACTAACCCCCACAAATCCAAACACCCCCCCACCCCCTCCGATCCAAACACGCCCCCCACCCCCTCTGATCCAAACACATACCCCCATCCCCTCCGATCCAAACACCCCATCCCCTCAGATCCTTTCACTCACCCAGCCACCCCCATACACGCACACACCCACAGACACGCACCACGCATACACCCAATCACTCACACTGGCATACATGCATTCATACACGCATACTTCCAGACATGCTTGCACACCTTCTTATACACAATCACACGGACATGCAGAAACGCACCCACTTCACCATTCTTACATGCATTTACTCACACGAATACAACCACGCAAACAACACAACACACACAGACGCATTCACACACGTACGCACACACACAACACCCCCCACCCTCCCCCCTCCCTCCCCTGTTGGAAGCCTGACCTACCTTTGTCGAGAAGGTCTTCTGGCAGGGAACGGGAAGGGATGCTGCTACCGCCAGCAGCACCTCGCCAGCAGAACACAGCCATGCTGTATCACAGGTCATGATACGACTGGCGGCGTTCAACTGGTGTGGCGGTGCTGGTGGTAGCAGCGCCAGCTTACCACTGTCTGCCACTATGAACACTGCCAGATTTCTGCCCTTCTTGCGGTGGAAGTCCGGCAGTGCTCATATTATGGTAGACGGATGGTAGCCGCGGTGGTGATATTGTGGCGGCCGTCACTGCAGCGGTAGGCGGTTTTTACCGCCAAAGTCAAAATTACCACCAAAGTGATTTGCCCAGAATCACAGGATCTTGAGCCATATCCGGCAGCTCTGAACTTTACCCTACATCCTATATTTCTACAAATGTCCAGCACCTAATCTCAAATATCACAACCTTCCATTTAAAAGTCATACCTCTGCAACATAATAATACTTAACAGCCTTTAGCTCATCTGCTAATACCACTAACCAATGCATAAATTCACATGCCTCCTGTTTCCACTTAAGATGACACCTAACTCCCCTTCATTTAATCTACCCCATAGAAACTGCAGTAAATTCATGGTTTTCCTTACGAGTGCAAGACTCATCCCAATAACCAACAAGAGGCCAAAAAAAACGCTCAACTTTGGGTTCCAGAGAAGTGTGCTGCCTGATTTAAAGCACTAGAAATCCTCTTTGGGAGTAGTAAGTGCTATAAAAGTTTAGTTACAATACAATATATAACACACACTAATCCCAAAAGACTCAGCACTTGGGCAGTCAAATGACTGCATGATAATGTACTTATACTGCTTGCACTCTTACACTCACATTAGGCAAAATGCTATGGGCCAAAGGAGGAATTTATTTAGTTCACCACTGCAGGTCCCAACTAGTTACATTCTATAACCGCTTTTTGACACCTCACAATGGCAATTAGATTTGGGATGATAGTGACAAAGATCATCCCAGAAGATATCTGATCCATATCTTCCTCTGACCTACACCTGTTCAGGGCCATAAACTTTAAGGTTTGCACACAATATCTCAGAATGGACAACCCAATGCTGTAACCAGCAAAGTTGACTATGAATATAAAAATACCATAAAAGGACCTGCAGAGCTGATCAAAGCAGCCAGCTTACTGAAAACCATAAACTGCTCGCCCGTCTCTCAAACTCCCTCGCCCATCACACTGCTAAGCACTGTTTCCCATAACATGATAAAGACACCTCAGTAGACCTCACACACCACATGGAAACACTTGCCACACAGGAGTAAAACAAAGACAACACCTTTCTAACCACACACGTAATACTGTGTAGTATGCTACCGATGTAGGCAAGCACTTCATATTTTGAATATGTTAGATGTTTTAATTTAGTAATACATTGTGTGATATTTCAAATATTTTAGAATTATTGCAATAATATATTAGTATCTCTTTTTTGCACCAAAAACTATAATTCAGGGCCTCGGTATCTGCTGGGGCACTTGGCAGAGATGCCCACTCTCTCCTCTGCTTTTTGCACTCTATGTTGAACCCTACCTACAATATCTTTGCAGAAATAGCTTGATTTCTCCCGCAGTGTTCAATCGTGTTGAGTAGAAAAGTAGTGCATATGCTGATGATATTGCACTCTACTCTATGGATCCTCAGGTGGCAATGAAACAGGTCGCAATGCAAGCTGAAAGGTTCATGGTGTTCTCTGGATACAAACTCAGGGGGTCATGATGAACCCCGGCGGTTCAGCCTGCCATGCCGGCGGGGGTGAAAAGCCTGCCACTGGCATGGCGGGCTGAACCGCCATATAATAGACACATGGAGGCCCGCCTCCACCGCCAGGCTGCCTCTGACAGGCAGTCTGATGGTGGAAGGAATCATCATCCGAAAGGGCAGCGCTGCTGCCCCTCCGATAATGATCCCTACTGCCCCCAGCCTTTCCCTGGCGGGTTGCCCCGACAGGGAAAGGCTGGCGGAAGGGGTGCTCTGGGGCCCCTGTGCAGTGCCCCATCGTGCAGGTCACTGCTCGATTTACGGGCAGTGATCTGCCTGACGGGTGCAGCTGCACCTGCCCCACAGAGGCATTGACGGCGGCTCCAAGTGGAGCCGCCGGCAATGCCCCGGCCAGGCATTCTGCTGGCCCGGCCCGCCAGCCCAGCAAAATGTTTATTATGCAGCCGGCAGGGTCCCGGGGGGCTGGCGGTCAGTAGAATGACTGCCGGCCTGAACACAGCGGTGAAAACCGATGTGTTCATAATGAGGGCCTCAATCTATCTAAAACACGGGTTATTTTCAATTTTCAGTCCAAACTTCTGATTCCAGGGCTAGTGAGCTCAGCTACGTATCTCTGGGTCAAGCTCTGTGCCAATGTGGAGCGCATTGTTTCCATGAATTATGAACCTCTTTTAAAATCAGTAATAGCGAAGCTGCGATCTTGGAACCACCTCCCAATTAGCATTGTAGGATACAAACAGATTAGTCTATTCTAGACATCAGCTACTAGCGCTCAACAGCCTTTCCTTAAACTCTGTTCACCAGATTATTTCACATGCAACGCCTGTACCTGGACCCCTCAACACATTTTTCCTTCTCCCCTCAGTAATTCGGAAGGGCAACCTGCCAAAATTCTTCTACTCAACTGTCGCTCTCTGCCAGCCCATCACATCCAAATATCTTCACTCCTAGAAGATTATCTTCTGGATGCATTATTTCTAACAGAAACCTGGCTTAACGAAGGGTCATCCTCAGAGGTATTGATGGCATTACCCCAAGACTATTCCATCTACCGCTTAGATAGACTTCACGCAAAAGGTGGCGGGATTGCCATCATCTACAAGAACTTAATTAAATGATCGGCCACTTCGTTAGATATTCCTGACTGTGAAGGTCCGTCTTTCTCTCTAGCTTTAAACGCCACATATACCCTATCTGGACTACTTATCTAGCGTCCTCCGGGTCCCTATGGCAAATTCCTACAAGCCCTACCTGATGTAGTAGCAGGTCTGTCCTGTAAAACTCCCAATTTTACAGTTGTTGGTGACTTTAACCTCCATGTAGACAATGAGGACTGTCTTGCGACCAAGTCTCTATTATCCGAGCTGGCCTCATTAGATCTCATACAACTGATTAAAGGACCTACTCATATAAGGGGCACACCATAGATTTAGTCTTTAGTAATCTCTCCAATTTAATTTCTCATGTCCTCCTTCCTCCTATCTGGACTGATCACTATTCATTGCCACTCACATTCCCTCCCCTCCTCCTTCTCATCATATTCCTAAAAAAGTTACCCTCCGTCAATGGTCAAAACTTAACCACACAGACTGGCTAAATACTCTACATCTATATCAACCTACTAGAGATGAATCTGCCCTTTGTTCCATAGAAAAATGTAATAACTGGATATCTACTTCATTAGACACTGTATTACCCACTAAGACGGTCACCAGAAGGACTGATCATAAGATCAGACCTTGGTTTACACCTCAGTTGCTTCAGCATAAAAAGAAATGTAAGCAACTTGAAAGAAAGTGTAGAAAGAAATATGACAACACCTCCAAAACGCAATATAGGGAGGCGATTGGATCATTTCATGTGGAAATTAAATCAGCACAAGTGGCATTTTACACTTCTAGAATTGAGCAGTCCGCTAACTCCCCCAAAGAGATTTTTATGATTCTTAAAGAATTGACCCTGGATCACTCAGTAGACAATCTAGTGCAGGCCTCTACAGCTCATAGCAATGATCTAGCAAGCTTCTTTCAAAAGAAAATCATAGACATTTATTCAACATTTCCATTCAACCATTCCCAAAACATAGATTGCTATTCAGACGATAACTCCCAACCACTCAGATCTACTCTTCCTTTTTTCCAACCTATAACCGAAGTTCTAGTCACAAACTATTTGCATACTATAAAATCTGGATCACCTCTAGACCCGGCCTCACCTCATGTTTTAACTCTGGCCTCAAGCACAATTTCTCCCACCCTAAAGGATATTCTGAACCAGTCTTTGACCTCCGGCTTTGTGCCCCAGCCCCTGAAGCATGCAGTTGTTAAGCCTTTATTGAAAAAACCCAAACTCGATCCATCTCTTTTATGCAACTATAGGCTGATTGCTCTTCTTCCTATTGTGTCAAAGATAATTGAAAAACATGTTAATAAGCAACTAACAGGCTTCCTCGAAGATCACAAACTCCTCCATCCCTCACAAATGGGCTTCAGACCTCAACATGGTACGGAGTCAGCTCTGCTAGCCGTTGTGGAAGATACTTGGAAGCTATTAGATTCAGGCGGACACGCAGCCATCATCCTACTAGATCTTAGCGCTGCTTTTGACACAGTGGACCACGATATACTACTCCAAAGACTCTCGGCCTTAGGAATTGAGGGTACAACGTTAAGATGGTTCTTCTCCTTCTTGAAAGTTAGAGCCTTCCAAGTTCTGGATCGCACTTTCTTTTCCAACATATTTTCTCTCACTCAGGGTTCTTCACTGAGTCCTACTCTCTTTATCGTTTATATGCTCCCTCTAGCGAAAGCTGTTGAACCTCCTGGTCTCTCCTTGGTCTCATATGCAGATGACACCCAGCTGGTAGTCTCTCTGTCCAATACCAGGAATACTTCCCAATCCAATCTTTCTTCCTATCTTGCGGATTTCGCCAGATGGATGACTACCTTTAAACTCAAATTGAACTATGAAAAATCCAAAGTAATGATAGTTGGAAATCAGGATTTCCTCAAGTCTCCCTCCCTGGCCAGGGAAAATCTTAAAAATCTTACTTCTCCCAAAGAAACTATAAAAAGCTCGGGCTTTTGGCTTGACTCTCGCCTCAAGATGGACTGCCAATCTAATAAGCTGCCCGCCTCTTATTTCGGCATATTGAGATCCCTTAGGAAAATCCTCAATATTTTACTTTTGGCTAGAAGGCTTATCATCCAGGCCATGATATTGTCTCGCCTAGACTATGGCAACTCTCTTTTCCTCAGCTCTCCAGGCTACGTAATACAAAGACTGCAGGTTGTGCAAAACGCCGCTGTTCGCCTGCTTGTGAATACACCAAGACATATGTCGGCTAAACCAGCATTGGCCTCACTTCATTGGCTCCCAATCAAACAACGGATCAACTTTAAGGCTCTCTGCATTACACACAAAGCCCTCCATAACAAAGGTATGTTGTTTCTTAGGAATTGTATCATGCCCTATAGTCCTCAGAGGGCACTTAGGTCTTCATCTGCCTCACTGGTTACCATACCTGGTTTCAAGAAATCAACTTGGGGAGGTAGTTCGTTTGCAGTAAAAGCTGCGTACCTCTGGAACTCCCTTCCTTTGGATCTCCACCGGGAACATTTGGAATCTGCCTTTAGGAAGAAGCTGAAAACATTCCTGTTCGCAGCATAGTTTTTTAGGGGTTTGGTTCCTTACCTTAGCGCTGGGAAGCCTCCGGGCATGCACTCTATAAATTCATTAAACTAAACTAAACTGTAATAATGTTAGGATGAATATCTTACCCAAATTTCTTTAAACCTTTTGGGTTGTTCTACTGCGGAATCCTGATCATTTCTTTCAGTGTCTCGAGGGGGCAATTGACAGTTTTATCTGGGGGTATCGGAGGGGAAGAAGGGCTATTAGTCTTTTAAAACTTCCACCTAACCAGGGCAACTTTTCTGTCCCAGATTTTAAGCTGTACTTCTGGACTGCCTGGGCTGGTTCGCATCTTGAAAATATCTTTACAAATCATGAGCATGATGGCTATGCCGTCGGGTACCAGTTGGCCTTAGGCCCAATTTTAGATTTGCCTTGAGTTGATACATTTACCCTAATTATTTCAAGAGGGTACAGTTTAAGATTATCAGGGATGCTTTTTGGATCTGGCGTGAAATTCATGCCCGGTATTCCTTGCTGGAAATCCATTCACTTACAACAATTTGGGGTAATCCTACTTTTCCCCCTATTTTTCATGATTCAGTGTTCCTTAAATGTGTGAGGCATGGCATTACGACTGTTGGTCAGCTTTTTGATTCGGGCGGAGTATGCGCTTTCTTGTCATTGTAAACATTATATGATCTTCCCCAGCAGTCTTTTTAGAAAAAACAACAATTCAATGATTTTTTTTCACACAACTCAGTCCTCATGGCTGGAAACAGTGATCAAGATATTTTGGCTTACTTCTATACATTAGACTGTCACCCTTCAATCAGGGTTTTGTATTGTATCATGATGGCTGATAGGGAAGATGATAGGTCGATTTTAGCTACTAAATTGGGTGATAAGCTTGGTCAGGATATTTCAGCTGATGAAATTTCAGCTGCTCTTGATGTCATTAACTGGTTAGTATGTTCAGTCAGTCTTAAATTCAACAATTCCATACACTGTGCATGCTATATTACACCCCAGATAGCATATGTAAATGGTCTAGAAATATTTTGAATTATAAGGCGCATTGCCCCAAATGTGAACAACATACTGCTAATATTATCCATATGTCTGTTGAATTCTTTGCACTTAAAACGTTTTGGTCTGGTGTTGCGCAGCTAGTATCTTTTCATCTGCAATATCCTTTGGAGTGCTGGGCGTCATAAACTTAATATTAACCAGTGTGTCATACCAGTTGTATTGTTTGTGATTATTACAGCCCACCTATATATTGCAAGAGCATGAGTATAATCTACTCCTGGTGTCTATTGTTTTCACAGAATTATGAGCTTGAGGCAGCTATTCAAAAAGGCTACAGGCCTCAAGGCTCGTGGGTGCCTACATAGGATCTAGGCTAATCTACTTCTATGAGAATTTGCCATAGATATTTTTGCATTATTTTAACATTTTTCTCTTCTTTTTTGTGTTTTTCAGGCGATGCTATGTGTTGTTATCCTTCATATGACTTTGCATTTGATTTAACATCCTCAATTAAAAAGCATATTATTTTGTTCTTTATTTGCTTTTTAAGTATTGATATTTTTATGATTTATTATTTAGATATATATTTGGTTTTATTTAGGTTTTATTTGTATGTAGTTTTATTTTGTTATTATTTAGTTTATTTAATATATTTGTTTTGCTAAATGTTAGTACTTTTGGGGTTAGATTGGTAAGTCTGATCCAGAACGATATGCACTTTCTCCAGTGTTGCTTAATATGCTATTAAAATAAGAAATCTAACTCCACAGCAATACACATTGTCTGCAATATCAGTTGGGTAGGGGTGATAATTATAGCCAACTCTATGCATTTTCCTAATTTCCAATAATAATATTAAATGTGAATTACTTTTTGATTTTGTAGGTAGCTTGATTAAAGTGTATGTTGTAAATGAATAGCTTAGTTTTAAATCATATTTTAAAAGTTTGCATAGTAAATAATGTAGGATATAATATTGTAATTTTTATATACGGTTAGTTATTGCAATCTTTTATATGAAGTAAAAAATAATACGAGTGACGCATTTTTATATGCAAATGTGAATTATTTATTAAAAGAACACACTTTCATAATATATTTCTCAACATTTTTATTCACACAACATATTAAATTATATTTTTACTGCAAAACATAGGGGGTCATTACGAGTCTGGAAGTCAGTAGACCGCCAGACTCGCAGATGACAGTCAGACCGCTGCCAATTGGGTGGTCAGAGTGCCACATTACAATCCTGGTCATCTGGCCGCCAGGGAACCGCCAGCTTAGCCAGGATCGGAGATCCCGGCGGTCTGGAGGTGGTGGCAGTCCCAATGTGCCAGGACAGCGATCCAAGCAGTGTTGCCCTGTGGATTACGACCCCCTTCTCTGCTAGTGGTTTTATGGCAGTACCACCACCATGAAAATGCTGGCGGAGAATGGGTGCAGGGGGTATCAGGAGGGTCCCTGCACTGCCCATGCACTTGGCATTGGGAGTGCATGCCCACCCCCGACCAGCACCCTTGCAATGTTTACTGTCTGCTTTGCAGACAGTAAACATTGCAAGGGTGCTGGTGCACCCTGCAGGCTATAGCATTGCCGCAGGCAGTGCAGTAACCTGTTTTCCTGCTGTGTGGCGGCTACCTCCCCGTCGAAAGTTCAGCGGACGGTAAAAACCGTCCGCCAAACTCATAATGACCCCCTAATGGTGTTATTTATACAAAATATTGATAATATTAACAGTTCTTCAATCATTTTCATTTTTAAAACATACATAATATTTTAGCATAGTTTTTAGTGTTTGACTGTTAGTGATAGTGTTTAGTAGTGTTATGGGTATTGTGTGCATTAGTATGCTTAATTAGGTAAGGTTTTGTTATTTATGTTTTCTATTTCATGTTTTTATGTGAAGGTGTATTTTTTGGGAGGAGTGGGAATGTATTTGTTGATGTTTCTCTATAGGACAGAGAAAGACTTCAACCAAGTTAACTTATGGATTCTTTATTTTTAAATCTATATCAAAATACATATTTTATTAAATTTTTTGAGTAATTCCTTTTAGTATTTGGCTTGCAATCAATTGTTTTTCAATCACTTTTTCACATTCTTAAGTGTTACTTCATGTTCATGGACAGGTTTTCATTTTATATGGATTTTATTTGTGTCTGTGGATTTTCACATTTATCTATTAATTCATGTGGATCACTGGCCATTAATGAGGATGTTTGAAGATACCCTACTTCTCCAGAAATTCAAAGTGTAATGTATTTAAAAATATTTTGGGAGGAACCCTTTGTATTGTGTAGTGTTAAAATTGTTATGTTCTTTACATAATGATTGCATAGTATTTGAGGTAGCCTGTTTGCAATGTGTTTAAGTAGCATCATGTATTTTTATTTTAGTTATTTTTATATGTGGTATGTGTATTTTGGGATGTTATTTTGTTACAAATTAATTTATTTCTATGTATTTAAAAATAAGGAATGTTTAGGCATTTGTTTTACTTTTATTTGGATTGAGTTTATTTGTGTTAAAAACTATTTTGAATCTGAATAAATATCATATATTGAATTACTATTATGAATATGTTTTTTAATTTTACTTGATACGTGTTTAGAGATTTGTTTTTGGTTAATGTAATTTTATTGCAGGTTTGTAAGGTTTGTTCTTTCAAATTGGGGTATATTGGCATAGTCTAGGGGAGGAAGATCTTCATATATTCATATTGATTAAAATGTCATTCAGTTATTGGTTTTGTTTGAATGGTTTAGGTGTTAAGGTTTGGGCAGTGGCAATGTACTGTTTAATTTTTAGGGAATGTATTTGTTGAGAACTTTCTTTCTTTTATAGGATGTCAGTGAACTACTGCCATCCTTTTGCTGTGCTGTTACTTTTAGCTTCTTTATTTAGGGTACTGTGATATATGTCACACCACTCTGTATGGAAACTGACTTATTGTTTGTGTACTGAGCGCTGCAATAGTCATAAAGAGAGGAATGAGGTTAAAATGTCTTCATTGCTATGATAAAAGGTAGATTAAACTAGTATAACCAAGTTACTTCTGTAATAGGCTTAAAGGCCAGCACAGCAAGATTTTTTAAAATTTGAAATTGGGGGATCCTGTTGGTTGAGTATTTTGTATTAGGAGTGAATATGTGTAGATAGTACCAGATGGCTCACTTTTAATGAAAATAATGTCCGTGTTTGGGTATTGAAATACACTTTTGCTATTATGTGTATCAGTGCGCATTTTCATTTCATAGAAGTGTGATGTATCGTTTTGGTATTGTTAATGGTCTGTGTGAATTTGAGAAAGCGGAGGTGGGCAGGTTTTAAATGTACCACACTCTGAATCGTTGCTCACAGCCTAAATGGCACACCTTCAGGATAGACCACAAAATCTGGTTATTCCAAGCAGCAAAATTCCTCTTTCTAGTCTTCTGTTCTACAGTCTAAATTTGCTTAGTTCTCCTTAGTACCAAGAAATCCTTTTGGGGAATTAGTGACACTCTACACATCCTTAAACAAATAAGCAATGAGCCATGGGGGGAATTGTGTTAGTTTTAATACGTGTTGAGCTGTTCCAAAAAATGATTATTCTTTTCTAGTATTGAGGTTATCATATACAATTAAATCCTGTATTTGTGTGTAGGTCTTACATAATAAGTGTTGTCTATTTCTTAAAAACACTTTGGAACATCCTTAGCAACTCTTTGAGTTTTTCTTTTTCTAGCGATTGTCCCTTTTAAGTTAGTTACATAGGGTACTTTTGCCATTCACTAAGAGGATATCATACATGCATAGCTTTTTTAGTATTATTCCTCTTTGAGCTGTGGAACTTCAAGAGTTCTCTTTTATGTCTTAGATTATGTTACAGACCTCAATATCTGCCATATTTAGTATGTGATTGTGTTCAGTACTTGGTTATTTCCAGTTGTGGTCCTTCCATAGCCATCATTACAGTATTATGTTTGACATTTCCACTGACCATGCTCTTTTGTTGTAGGTGTAGCCTAAGCAGTGCTTAATTAGTAAAAAAATTAAAAAAAGTGCCAGGGCCCTTGTCAGGTGGCCACTGATGATTGTACCACCCATTCATTGCCCTTGCCAGTACTACAAAGGAAGGTACCACTCAAACTCCTACAAGTGTGACAAATCTGACTTTTACAAGCTCCCAAAGCTATAAGAATGGCTTGGGCGGCAGGTATTAGCCATTTGTAATGTATATTAAAGAAATTAAGAACAGTTGCTGTATTTATCTCTAATTAGACAAACAGCCTACCATGTGGCAGACTGTCATAAGTGCCAGTGCTGACAGTTAAGTGCGGGTGCTGAGCACCAGAAACCACCAGCTCAAATTAAGCCCTGAGCATAGGTACATGAAGAAACTTTTCACTTCAGTGAAAGTGGCTTCATTGGACACATAGGGATCTGTAGCTAATTTGATCCTTTTAAAACAGTTTTAGTGTAATATTCTATGTGTAATATTACTTAATAATTATTGCTTTCATGCATGCATTGTTCTAATTTTTAATCACATTTTCCAGTAGTGTTCTTTTTCATTTTAGATGTTTGAAGTTTAGGGCCCTCTTGTTTTTCATTCTGTTTGTTTGAAGAATAGTTACTTGTTTCTCAGTTTTAGCGGTATAAAACACAATCAAGGAAGTAGTATATGTTGGAAGCATGTTCTAAAGTAGTTTTCTTTTTTGCTTCATTCATTTTTGCTTCATTTGTTTTTAAATTAATAAAATGTTTGCACCTCTTTTTTATAGTTGGTTTTCTTACATGTTTGGTTGCATGGCAGGCTTCTACTCTCTTAGAGTGCTGGGACAATACCAACTTAGTTGTTCTTTTTTTTTTAGTTTCTGTTAATTGCATCTTTGTTCTTATTTGATAAATGTGTTTACTTTGTCTGTGAATGGTTATTTGATTAAATTTGTTTTTTTTCCCTATTTTATTTTCAAATACTGAACAATGTTTTGTGTTGATCCATTTAATAAATAAATTGTATGCCTATTTTAATAGTATATAAATAATTTATTTATTTGTAATATAGGTTTTAATATTTTTGTCTGTTTTTATCTTTTTAGGAGGTCGATATTTTGTTACTTTATATTGTCTTTTTCATTTTTACCTTCATATCAATATTAACAATCACAATATTAATGTTATTGATATTTATGTAGTTTATGAAAGGGCTATTCAAAGTCAATATTGTAGTTATCAATATTTTGGAAAGAGCAATTCAAAGTAGATATTGTGGTTATCAATATTTTGGAATCTATATTGTTGTATCTCGATAAAATTGTGATTGATATTCAGTAGTATAACCATTTAAACAGGGGAAGCACACTGAGACCATACTTCTGAAAGCATTGAAAGATAGTGTACTCATCCTACACATCCTTGACCTGGCAAAATGCTGTCTACCTGTATTGTTTGCACTGTCATCAATATATAATGTGATTGACCACATGATGCTCTCCAACATGATACAATAAGCACTTGGCAACAGAGCGACAGTACTAAACTAGTTGGAGGCATATCTGCCTAATAGGTCCACCTGACACATGGTAAGCAATCTACTGTTTTACCTATGCCCGTGCCCTCTTTAGAAGCTCACCCAGGCCATGCCAACTCTTTCCTGCATTTAACTCTCACATAAAGGTAATGGCAAAATCTAGAGTGAACCAGTGTATACTTCATTCCCAACGATGATTTCAAGACTGCAGTACATCGCTTGCTAGTATCATGTATTCTCTTCTAAACTGGCCTTCCTAGGAATTTCGTAACTCCATTTGAACTGCTTTATCCTATGCTGCAAGGCTTGATTGTAATACAAAGAACTTTCACCATCTCAGCCCTGTTCTGGCTTCTCTGAAACAGCTATACCTGGAATCAGGTGCTACCAAAAGGGAAGAGTGAATTTCCTACAGAGCACTAAAACAAAATACTCTTCCTCCACAAATCAGAATGGCTACTTCCGTCCATACCTTCATGAAGGCTTTCAGACAAATAACTCCTAAGGAAGCACCTGGATTCTTGAGGACTCTTTCTCTATTAGCTTTCATGTCAGCATGTACCACAGTTAGTATGTGATAGTTCTTACTGTACTGTGGACCCTGCACTCCCATGAACAATAAAACTCCCATTAGTAATAAAACTCCCATTAGTAATAAAATAGGTAGGAGAAACTGGAATGGCTAAAGGCCCTTATTACGACCCTGGCAGTCCGAAGATCGTCAGGGACGTGGTGGCGGACTCACTGCTGACAGGTCGGCAGTGAGGCTGCCAAATTAGGAGTTTGGTGGTTGGGCCGAAGCCAAACCGCTGCGCCTCCACCTTCCCCACCACATTACCATGTTCCGCCGGGCTGGAGGTGAGCACCTCCAACACGGCGGATGGTGTGGCTGGCGACAGGAATAAGCATTCCTGTCACCAGGATACACATGCACATACATCCACATACCCACGCACATTCACCCACATACAAACACCCCCCCCACTCACCCATGCACTTGGGTCATACACCTCCATTCACACTAACAAACATACACAAACACCACACTCACACACACATTCACTTCCTCTACCCCGTCCCACAGCACATACACACTTTCACACACCTCTCCCCAGTGTATACATACATTCGCATACACGCACTCACCCTCTTTCCCTGTCCACTGACACACACGCACCAGCACTCCCCATTCACTTACACAAACATGCACCTCCTTCCCCGTTCACTTACATACACATGCACACGCATACACGCACTCACCCCTTCCATCCGCTCAATTGCACTCACGCACTCAATCACTCACACACAGACTCATGCACTCACCCCCTCCCCATTCACAAACACTCACTCACCCCCTCACCCAATCCACAAGCAATGACTCACACACACAGACATGCACCCACAAACACCTCTCTCCCCCCTCATTCACGACATTCACACACGCACTCACATACTCACACAGCCCCCTCCCCTGTTGGATCACCCACTTACCTCGTCTGTTGAGAAGGTTGTCATGGAGGTCCTGGTGCTTTCACTGCCGGCAGCGCCTCACCATCTGGACACCGCCACACCATATTACTGGTTGCAATACAGTGTGTGGTCTCTTTTTGGTGCGGCAGTACCGGTGGCGGTACCGCCTCTGCACCACCAACCGCCAGCACGACTGGTCTCGGAATTCCACCCGATTTCAGGTGGAAGTCAGAGATCAGTCGATTTAGGGCAGTCTTAAGACCACCAGCGCTGGCGGTATTTTGGCACTGGCAGCTTCAGCGGTCTTTAGAAAAGACCGCAGAAGTCGTGATGAGGGCCGATCTGATGAAGTGTTGACCAAGACTTTAGAGAGTATGCCCTTTGAGATCCCTGAAGCTGACTTTGCACCCTGGCTGAATACCGCTGCTAATAGGGTAGCCTCTATTCAGGAAGTGAAACAGAGGAGGTTTTCCTCTTCATCCCTCTGGTTTAATGAAAGGCTGAGAACCCTCAGCAGGCCTGTAGCTGTAAAGGGTGTATTTGGAGGGAAAATTTTGAAGAGCACATAAAGCAGGCCTATAGGAAAAAATAAGGGAATATAAGTTAGCCTTTAACGAGGAGAAGTCCTCATATTATTCTCAGAAAACTGAAGCTGTCCTGTTCTCTAGAGAATTCTTTAAGGTGGTTAAGCAGCTCTCCACCCCTTGGAGAATTAGAGGGCTTGCAAGTCTTCTGTGATCAACTTGCCACCTTTTTCCAAAGCAAAATTACCAATAACAATGAGGGACTTGAATCTGCAAAATTTTAAAATAATCATATCCTTCAAATGCTGAAAAGAGGGCGCAGTGGGAATCCTTGGCGCCTCGGAGGCAGGGGATCTGAGAGTCTCAGCTACTCATGTTGTTTCCACCTATCACCCTCAAAACAATGGAACAATATATTCTTAGCTCTAAGTCAGGCTCACCCTTGGAATTATGTGGTCTGACTATCTTGCATATGGTAGCTGGCACTGTGGCACGTTATCTTACAATCTTGATGAACAAAGTCATCAGTGTAGGCTGTAACTCGCATCATTGGAAGGAAGCTGTGATCAAGCCTCTCTTAAAAAAGCCTAACCTAGATAACAAGGATTATAAAAACTACCGCCTGATCTTGATACTTCTGTTTCTGGCCAAGATCCTTGAGAAACATCTGAATGGCAATTTTATATAGGTTGCGGAAAAGCAGGGTTGGTTGGGCAAAACACAATTCGGTTTCCATAAACATCATGGTATGGAAACGGCTCTGGTTTCTGCCACAGATTGTATTAGGTGGCTAGTGGGCAAGGGACAAGATGCAGCCTTGGTTCTTCTAGACTTGTCTGTGGCCTTCAATACCAGCTCCCCCTTGCTGCTGATAAAACACCTGCAAAATTTGGGCATTGCTGATCACTCATTGGACTTGTAGTCTTCCTTCCTTATTGACTGCTCCCAGAAACTACTGTTAAACCAGTGACCGTTAGATGTTTTCTCCCTACCTTGTGGAGTGCCACAGGGTTCCTCCCTTAGCCCGACACTTTTTAGTTTGCATGTGTCTCCTCTTGTGGCCATCATTCAGGCTTTTGGGCTGAATATGATATCATATAGTGGCGACATTTAGATTATCATGTCAGTTCCTAGGAACTCAGCTGACACTGTTACAGTTTTTCCCAATGTATGTCAGCAGTGTTCGACTAGATGGAATGTAATTCCCTCAAGGTTAATGGTGAGAAAACCAAGGTGTTGCTCTTTGGGATGCAAACCTTGACCTGGAATGGTAGTTAGTGACCATATATCTTAGGTATTCTTTCAGTTCCTACTGAAAAGGCCAAACATCTTAGGGTTACTCTAGGCACCGAGCTATCCCTGAATGGTCAGCTCAATTGCACAGTGGTAACTTGGTTTTGAAGGCTAAAGAAAATCTTTCCATTCCTTTCTGTACTTCTGCGGAAACAGATCACAGTAGCTTTAGTCATGCCTACACTGACACCCTGGCAAAATTGCAGGTGGTACAGAATGGGCTTGCCAGAGCAGTGCTTGGATATTCCCAAGCAGAAGTCAGCCACTGGAGGGCTAGGTGAGTTGCACTGGCTTCCCATCAGAAAGTGCATTATGTTCAAGGCTATTTGTATTGATCATGAGGCACTTTAACATTACTGTCCTGCTGGGACTAAACATCTGTTTCATTGATACATTCCAGTTAGAAATCTTCGCTCGGACTATCATAATTTGGTCACCATGCATAAAGTCTGGAAGAAGAGATGGGTGCCAGTCTCTGGAATACGCTCCCTAAGTCTCTGACTGTGATCCTCCAGCATCTACCTTTTAGAAAGGCACATAAGACCTGGCTTTACACCTTCTAGGAACTCTTTTGACAATAAAGGTATGATTTACTACACTATTTTGTCTCTGGATATACATTTAAATTAAATCAAATTAAATTATATATGCCCTCGTCTCCGCTAGATAAAACAATGTACTCTGAACAGAACCCCTTTCTGTACTGCAACTTTTATTTCCCCTTTACTACTAACTGCCTAGTATCACTAATATACTGTAGTTAGCATTCGTCTCTGTCAAAAGAGACACTGTACAACCTATCTACATACAGTACTGCCTATCATTGTCAGTTCCCATTAGACAATGTAATATGCCAAGCATAACACTCTGTCTACCACCTATTTCTACTGCGATTATTTGCTGGCATTATAAAATAAAGCACTGTGACTGAAATTAAAACATGTAAGAAAACATATATGGAATTATTTGCATTGCAACTTCAATGATTATAGGTCTTTCACCTTAGTTGTGAAGGGGTGACTCACACATATGTGAACAAGTAAAAATGTTGATTTTGATTGTTTATAGTAGGGCCCTCTGGTATCAAAATGGTCATCCAAAAATAAGCCCCTTTTTCCTGGAAAATAGCTGTATAATATATGGAATTCTGCAATCCCTGTATGAAAACCTGTCTCTCCTTTTTTTATAATGGCGACTTGTAATGCACCCAGTCGCTGATTATAAAGAAATTGTGTCAGAACACAACTGTAATAACTTATTACAGCTGAATTCTGACATCTCAAAGACTGCTACCAGAGCCAGTAAATAAGGGGAAAGGCAGGTCAGGTTATGTAGCATAATTAAAGCAGCTGTTGAATGAGCAAAAACAATGAAATGTTGCTTTTCTTTCTTCTGCTCTGTTTTCATAGCTGTACAGTGATAAGTAGAAAGTAGGAATTTATGGCAACATGGTTATTTGTTGCACTTCATGGATCACTATAGAAAAGTTAGTCTTTCTGCATTTTTCTACAGTGCATTAAAAAAACTTGTATTAAGTTGCTTCTAGTATCTTTTTTCAACAAATGTCCAACAGCTTTTTTGATGTGTTTACGTTTGCACTAGAAATCCTATTTGTATTATTTGTTTGCAAATATGCTCTTTATTTCATATGAAAGAGTTACAAATCAAGGATTTAAGTGGTTTGTGGGAAAAAGTGATGGTGTAACTAGCTATTATAAGGAATCAAGTCCCACCTACAGTACAGGAACAGGATACTGCAAGTCCCCTTGAATTTGCATAACCTTATAAAGGAACTCAGCCTTTGGCCTTGTTTCTCTATGTGACTATGGAACTCCTCAGTGACTTTCTAAATCCTTATAATGTACAGTAGGTGTGTTAGACCTGGCATCCTTGGCATGGTCTCCCCTGAAAGCCTAACATTTTTCCTCTACTTCCCAGGTTGTTGCTGTGTGCTCGAATGTGTTTTTGCTGTTTTTGGTACTCACGTCACTTTACCACTGCTGACCAGTGCTAAAGTGCAAGTGCTCCCTATGTGAAACTGTATGTGCAACTGTATGTGTAATTGACTTTTCCATGATTGCCATATTTGGTTTACTAGTAAGTCCCTAGTAAAGTGCACTAGAGGTGCCCAGGGCCCGCAAATCAAATGCTACTAGTTGGCCTGCAGCACTGATTGTGCCACCCACATAAGTAGCCCTGTAAACATGGCTCAGACCTGCCACTGCAGTGCCTGTATGTGCAGTTTAAACCTGCCAATTCGGCCTAGCAAGTGTACCTACCTGCCAGGCTTAAACCTTCCCTTTTTATACATGTAAGGCACCTCTAAGGTAGGCCCTAGGTAGACCCATGGGCAGGGTGCTATGTATGTTGAAGGTGGGACATGTACTGATGTGTTTTACATGTCTTAGCAGTGAAATACTGCCAAATTTGGATTTCACTGTTGCAAGGCCTATCTCTCTCATAGGCGAATATGGTGGCTGCCTTTAAATATTCTTACAGTGCAGTTTCCCTTTGAGTGCAGATAGAGATGTGGAGTTTGGGGTCTCTGAACTCAGAAATTAAAAATACATCTTTTAGTGAAGGTGGTTTTTAGAATGTTGGTTTGAAAATGCCACTTTTAGAAAGTAGGCATTTTCTTGCTTCAAGCATTCTGTGACTCTGCCTGTTTGTGGATTCCCTGTCTGGGTCAAGCTGATAGTTGGGCTGTTTGTGAATCTCCTCTAGACACTGATACAAAGGAAGCTGGGGTGTAGCCTGCATATCCTGATGTGCCATCTTTGCTAGAGTGGAGGGAAGAGTGGCCACTTACACCTGAATGGGCTGTGCCTGCCCTCACACAATGCAGTCTCCAACCCTCTGGTGTGCGTCTGGGGTGAGGGCTGGGCAAGGCAGGATCCTATAAACAACAGAACATTTTCTAAAGTGGTGTAAGTATTAGACCCTAAACCCCAGACTTTAGTTTTCTTCAAGATTTGCTTCTTGAACCAAGAGGAACCTCTGCCAATGAGAAAAGCTGAAGAGCTGATGAGAAGTGCTGCCCTACCTGTAACTGTGATTTGTCAGGCTATCCTGCAGTTGCTGCTTCTGCTTGTGAAAGGGAACAGAGACTGGACTTTGTGGTATATTCTTGCTTAAGAAGAATCTCCAAGGGCATGGACTGAGCTTACCCCCTGTTCTGAAGTCTCAGGGCCATCAAAGACTTCCTTTGCCAGCACCTGGACTCTGCTGAGACTCATGCCTTGTCAAGTGGTGCCTAATCCAGTCCCTGGGCCCTTGAAAGGAGAAGCCAGTGGAAAATCAAGAAAAACCAAGTGCACCGACTTCGGACGACCCCGGACTAACACCGCTGCCTGATTCCGTGAAGCCACCCGCGCCTGAAGCTGTGGTCCTCGCTGGACTGTGACAACCCCCCAGGCATGATGCTGCAGCAGCCCGGTCGAAGTCTGCGACTCCGTGAGTCCCGAAGTGCTGTGTCACGACATCCGTGACACCCGACTTCGTTGCACCATGCTGTGACTGTCGGATATCGACCCCACCGGAAGTGGATGGATCCAGTGTTTCGCACCATAGCCACCTCCACCGCTCTGCAGCAAGGACCCAATGCCTGTTCTTGATGCCTCTGCTCCTGCGCTCCGCAGCACTGGAAACGACACCACGCCAGATTTAGCGACACCGTGATCCCCAGCTCCGTGCACCAGCTTGTTTCCTCATTTTCATAAGGTACTGTACCTGGGGGTCCGTATGACTCCGTGACCGGTGCCATTAGCGTTGGATTGTTGGGAACTACTCTGTCACAACACCATAATATCACCTAATTGAAGCATTTAATTTTATAAGTGCTGTTGAAGTTTAATATTTAAAAATTCATAACTTTGCTTGAATATGTTGGATTTTTGTCATTTCAGTCTTGTTTTGTTTAGATAAATGTTGGCTATGTTTTTAACCTGGTGTTGATTCATTTTGCAGTGTTTTCACTGTATTACTGTGTGTGTGTTGGTACAAATACTTTACACATTGTCTCTGGGTTAAGCCTTTCTGCTCATGCCAAGCTACCAAGGGGTGAGCGAGGGTTAACCAGGTGTGTTTCTCCTTTGCCCTGACTAGAGTGAGGGTCCTTGCTTGGACAGTGGGTAACCTGCCTGCCAACCAAAGACCCCATTTCTAACTAATTTGTACTTTATCTGATATATAATAGCTCATCTCCTATCACTTTGTTCAAACTGGTTATCTCTAAGAATTGGTGATCACACAACATTTTCGGCATCAATCTCATTTCTTCATGAAGAATAAATGCAGCATATCAAGAAAAGGATTTTGTACATCTTGTGGTTTTGCGGGGAAGATATATGCGATAAGGTACCCACTGCCATACATTGACAAGTGATCTGATTATGAGTGCAAGATAAATTCTTCTCCTTGTGTAAAAAGGAATTTATGTAAGCATAGGAATTACGAGTAATGCTGGTATTGCAGAATGCGCTATTCATCAGATGTAGCGTAGTTAATGGATCTCCTGCAATTATTCCCTGACTGTTTCTGGCAGGTAAAACCTGATTACATTATTCAGGAGAAAATGTGCTGAAAAAAGGAAAATTGTGTGGATTTTCAAGTAGTAAATAACTAATGGCCATGTTATGCCTCATTTTCAAGCCCATACAATGGAATACTAGGTATCAGTATTTCCCAATAGAGGTAAGTGCCTCACCCTATTCTAATCCACTCACAAACATAGGTCTCAGTAGAGAGCACCATTAAAGAGTAGGGAAACAAAAGATGAATGGAAATTGGTTTGACAAAAGGTATGATTTAATATGACTTTGCTTCCTCGTATTGGGTTATAGAAGAACCACAGACTCCATAGGGTGGCATCTCAGCATGCAATTCTTGGTTAGCCCAATAAAACATATTGCGTTTTTTGTATGTTTTGAACTTGACTAAAACTGGCTTGTACACGTTTTTGCCCGTTCCAGAAGAAAATCCAGCTCAATATCGTGATGATGGAAAACCGAGGAGTCTGATCAAAGGTGGTAAAATGTTTTTGATCAGTCTTTTCTATGGGACCACAGTTTCACTTACACAAGTAAGGCCTGATTTACAAGCCCTTTGAGCCACCGCTCCGTCATTTTTTTTTGACGCAGCGGTTGCCCTAGCAATGCACTACATTTATAAACTGATGCATTGGGCCCAATGAGTCAGTTTGTATAGCCCTGCATCACATTATATCTGCGCAAGGTGTAATGTGTGCAGGGTAGGTGTTCCCACAGGAAAAGCCACACAGAAATGAAACAGTCAAATTTGCAGTTCACAACATCATTCTGTGACATCACTGCGTCAAAATCTTACCACCTGCTAAGAGCAGGTGTAAAATTGACGCAGGACTTTTTCCTATGGGAGCCTCCTCGCATTGCTGGAGTTGCACCACGGTGCTACACCTGCAATGTGTGAGTTTAGCTCCAACAGAGGCATCAAAATTCCTGATGCATCTGTATTGTAAATACAGCACATCCATGACGTTGTTAGTGGAAGCGTGGGAAGCACAAGAAATCTGACACATCAATGGCGATGCGTCAGATTCTGGTAAATGAGGCCCTTAGTATCTACCTCTCGCCCACTCTGCAAACCCCACCTCTGTTACTTCAGTTCTCTTACATTTCTCTTTCAGGGAGTTTTGCAATAACATATTTCATTTAAAAAAGTATTATAACTATCCCCTGTGGTGCATTTAATCTAGTCACTGCGGGAGGAAGACATCTAGGATAGAAAACAGGGTTAAAAGTTTGTTAATAGGAAGTGTGTTTTTTATCAACTGAATGGAAAGTCTTAAAATTGGCAGTCGTATAAATAGCGCAGTGGGCATTCGCTTGCTAATGCTGCCATCATTCAAGATTATCTTATAATAATAAACAAAGTTGTAAAAGTTGCCTGTGTTATTAAATTCCATCGCTGGGATTTTAGCCTGTATTACAGCAGACACGCATTTCCCAAGAAATGATTGCGCTTTCTTTGAACTGTACAATATCAGCAACAAATACACGTCTGAAAGATGTCACAACATTCCAATCAGACTCATAAAATGAGCGAACAATGATTATTTGCTAATACTCTCGTGTTTTTAAAAAGCATCATGTTTGTTCCCTTAAACACGCTAAGACTGTGAGATGCATATTTTATACATTCATTTGTAAGAAGGGTGGGAACGGAGGAGATTGCAGAAGTGAGGCGGGAACGTTTTTCCATTCTTAATTCAATTGTATTTTATATTTGGTGTTTACTGACTTCAGGGAGCAGCCGAGCGCCTTGTACAGAACATTTTAGAGATGCTGTACATAGGGCGGTAAGGGGTGGATCTGAAATACATCAACTTAAGCAAGATACAGTGTAACAAATGATTTTCTTTTTCTATAGGAGAAATGCCGAGCCCCGGAAACCACTGCCTCAAATTAAGCACTGGCTGATACACACAAGCATTTCCAATGCAACGGGTCTCGTATTTCTCCGATTTAGAGCTAATAGCAGTCGTAAACTCCCAGCCGGACTTTTCTTGCCCCATTAAATGGAAAACAAGAGCGCGATCGCGCTGCTACAATTCACTCGTAGTGAAACATATCGGCAAAAGTGCAATTATCCATGTAACCGGCAAAAGTGCAATTAACTATGTAAGAGGGTCGATGTCACGCAAAGCGCTCGACTTCTGCCAAGCAAGATCGTGTTGCGAAAAAAGAGAAAAAGTAGTCCACAAACCGGACGGAAAACAGTGAGCCTCGTATGTTTTCAGTACTTGGTCACTGCTCTTGAGGAGGGATAACCACCGGAAAAGGCATGACGTATGAATGCCTTCCACTAATGAAAGCAAGCATATTTTAAAAGGCAAGGCCACGAGCCAATGAAAGACACTGACGTGACAAGGACGGGGCTCTGAGTCCTTTTTTAACTACTACAGCGTCTCGCAAGCGAGACATATGCGCAAGCGCATGCTAGCGCTGCCTCGACCCTAAAAAAGACTGCCATGAGCTACCCACAGCCTCAGGCCATGGTGCAAGAAAGAAGATTAACTGTCTTGCATAAGATTAGTATTAGAAACAGACCGTTACTTTAAAAACTCTTATACCTGGACAACAGCAGAAGAGTTAAATGCACTGGATGTTTACTGCACTACAGCTTGCAACAGGTATATTATTTTGAAAAGGTGATTTAGTATTAAAGCATCTGTATTAAATATATTACCACCTAATTTGCTATTTAGCATGGCGAGTCATATTCTGCACGCCTTGCAATAGGACTAGGAGTAGTTAGTGTTCCTATAGCCATTTTCTACACTATTTCTTGTTTTATGTTGTCGTCTGAAAGGGAAAAAAAATCATATTTTGTTGATTCGTTAAAGTTCTTTTTACTTGCCTTACCCGAACAACAAACAAATTCACAGGGAATTACATGCACATTCAAAAAATACTCATCTAACTCTGTGAAATTAATTTTGCGAAATTACAGCACAGCAAGTATCATAGAAATGACAAGCAGCATTCAAAATGCTGGTGAGTGGGTCTAAGCCAATATTATTGCTTCTAATGAGCATGAAGTGGGTTTTGACCAAAGGAGTACCCAGAAAATTAAAATAGCCCCCACTTTGAGCTAAAGCACTGATGCCACCAAGAAAGCAAAGCAAATGAGCTGCGCCCTCACGAGAAGAGCTTCCTTGTCTCTTCCATCCATGTATCTATCCATCCATTCTTTCACCTTTCCATCTACTTGCTGATAGCCACCGTTGGACCATTACATTCTTTCATCCATCATTCAATCTTCCTCATTCTATTCATTCATTCATCCATCCAATCTGTGTTCTGTCCACCAATCCATCAATCCACTCAGCCACCCATCCATCCATCCACTCTGACACCCAGCAATCCATCCACTCTTCCACTCATTTATCCACCCACTCTGCCATCCACCCATCATGCACTCTGTCATCCATCCACTCTGCCATGCATCCACTCTGCCATCAGTCCATCCACTCTTCCATCCATTAATCTAGACACTCTGCCATCCATCCATCCCTACACTCTGCCATCCATGCATACATCAATCCATCTCTCCATCCACTGATATCCATCCATCCAAACATCCATCCATCATCATTCATATTTCCATCCTTAGATCCATCCATCCATCTAGCCACTCTGTCATCCATACACCCACCCACCCTGCTGTCCATCCATCCATTTATCCAATATTCCATCCATCAATGCCCTCTGCTATCCACCCACTCATTCTGCCATCCACCCATCCGCTTTACTATCCGCTCCCTCCATCCATCAATCAATGCATCCATTCTGGCATTCATCCATGTCAACTCTGCCATATATCCATCCACTCTGCCATCCAGCCATCCATCTACTCTGTCATTTTCCACCCTGCAATCCATCCATCCATCCATCCACCCATCCATCCATCCACCCACTCTGCCATCCATGCACTCGGCCATTCATTCACTCATCTTTTCATCAACTCATCCATCTTTTCCTTAACTCTGCCATCCTTTCACCCAGTGCTTAATTTGTAAATAAAGTGTTGCCGGTGCTCAAATCCCTTCTCTTAAACACGAGACTGCTGTAATTAAATCTGCCAGCACTGAATACTGAGGCAGCATAATCCTGAAGTCATCTCGGGCCTCTTCAATCCATTTACGGTCACCCCTGCCCCTTCAGCTCATCATGCAACTTTGTACTTTCTCCCTTTTTATGACGCTTTTTAGTATTTTTCTTCGTCTTTCCCATATGTGCATTTTGCTCGCAGCAAATGCTTGAGGCATAAGAATAAGCCCCGGCCCTCAGAAATAAGTGCCGGTGCTCAGCACCGGAAAAAACAAGCACAAATTAAGCACTGCTTTCACCTGTTTATCACCTATCCATTCACTCATCCATCCATATCTTTATTCTACCATCCTTTCACCAGTCCATCCACCGATCCATTCACTCACTTATCCATACACCCATCCCTTTACTTTGCCATCCTTCCATCTGTTGATCCACCCATCATTCACTCATCCTTTCACTCACTCATTCACATTCTCATTCATCCATACATTTTTCTTTTCACCATTCCTTCCAACATTCCTTCTTTCTTTCCTTCCCTATTCTATTTACTCGGTGTTGTTTTTCATTGCTCCTGTTTGCTCTGCTCTTGTGCTGTATTCCAGGATTAATGATGAGCTTTTATCTGCTCAGATGCAGTAGCTGCTAAAGTGGGGGGTTCACTGCGCCCCTGTTTTTTTTTTTTTTTTACCAAAGTATGTTTGCAAAATTTACTAATATTTATATTCTACAAATAGGTAAAATTTTACATTTTTCGATGTTTCCCATTTCCACTGTTCAATACACAGCGTCTTGCCAAAATTAAACAAGGATCTTCCCCAGTCAGTTTCCCATCAATAGTTTACACTTTGAAATATATGAATCACATTCCCAGATTTACAGATTGTGTTAGAAACCGGTTGATATATTTGATAGTGGATTGTGAAAATGTGCCCAGCCCTGCTTGTAGGGTGTGAAAAGGACTATTAACAGGACAGCGAATCCCTTGACTGCACTGTTCAAGAAAAGTGCACACACAGAACTTTTCACCATAGACAAGCCCAAAGCAGGTATTTCACAGAGTCTAGGAAAATGGTTTAGGTGGCTGAGAGGGAGAGAAACTACGGTCTTGATGTGAACTGCTACTTACTCAGCTCCCACAATACCCAAGCAGGGAATTTCACAGAGGCTTATGGATTATAAATGGTAACCTCGGCTCTCCGTTGGCACTAGTGACCTCAGACTGCAGGCAATACTCAAACAAATGTGTGTCAGTGCATGTTTGTATCTATTCTCCACACAGCCATTGCATCCTGCTCAGCCGAGGCAGATTATCTGGAGGTCCTATTAAAACGTACCAATGCAGATGGCATATACTTCTGCATACTTTTTTGGGTTATTGCATGAACCTCAATGTTCAGTACCTCCTCAAAAAGAAAATACAGCAGAGGTGTTTGAGGTAACGGACCTCTATCTCAAGATGTGTACTTATTTCTGACATCCTTTTAAAGGCCATGGGGAAGGGCATCACTACGAGGTCATGGACTGTCAATGCATTTGCCTCACTGAAACTCCACACCCTACATGCTTCTAAGGCTGTTCTAATAACACATGACGAAGGTGTGTCGTTGATGTCTCCACACTTGTGATAAAATACTGAATCATGAAATTGTTTGCACCCTTTGAGCTTGTCACACAGGCTGTGAACAGGAACAGGGATACTAAAACCATAAGGACCCCTTGCCACTCTATATGATAAAGGTCCAGAAAGGGGCAGGTGTGCCACTTGCCTATAAAGGAATGCACACCCTGTATTAACAGATCAAGAAAGAAATATCGGCGGCAGCTGGAAGATTGACATATGCTCTGAAACACAACAGTAAACTGCAGCCAAAACTATGAGTCCAGGAGGTCCAACACTTGCTCCCACAGAGAGGACTCAAACACCCGAGACCTGGTGCTGCACACACTCTCCTTGGTGCTCAAGCCCTCTGCATCAGTTGCTGAAGAATTATAGACTTCCTTGCTAACGTGCATATTCCCAGAACTAATCGTCCCCGAAGTGCTTGAAATGTATTTGTGACGTGAGTAATTAGCTGGGGCGTAACATATAGATCCAGATTCTGGTCCAGGAGCTTTTCAGCAGATGAGAGTACTTTGCTCTTCTATTGTGACTCTTGCGCGTTTTCTGTGGTGGAGCCTTTGCCACCTTCCCGCTTCATTCACAGCGAACAGGCCTCTTTTGCCGTTGGCCACCTCAAGGTCATGTGTCGAGGCACTCTGGCTGCGGCTTCTCACTGGTATTTAGCATTAACAGCCTTATTACCACGGTATACAGGACATCCAGCTCTGGCGTCCAGGTGACCTTTGCAATACTTAAAGGTTATCTTTCAGTGGCATCTTCAGTGCTCGGGCTTGTTAGGGTCTGGAAAGAAACAAGGGCCGGAAACCCTGTCCTTTTTCTCCCCTTATGCCATCCCTTGCTGCGTCCGGTCTTCTATTCCTGTCTGTAATCTAAGTAACAGGATTAGCTAACAGAAAAACCCTCAGTACTTACCTACTATCACTCAGTCATGTGGATTGCACAAAACCAATGGCGGTGGCTTTTTCAGAGCATACACAACTTCTGGGGCCCTATTAGAAATAGGTTGCTCTGTCTCTGTTTATGCCCTAGTGCACCTCTAACTAGATGCACCAGGTGCAAACAGGGACAGTGAGCGTCCAGGGCAGCTGCAAACTGGAACCTACCCTGGAGGCAGTGCTTTAGTGAAAGTCAGCACCCAAAGCCTGCGTATGAAGCAGCCGCTCTGCCTTTTACAGTGCAGGTGGCACCCGGTCTGCTTTCGAAAGAGGGACAGAGATCCCTGCACCTGTCTGCATGGAGATGTCTGGGGAGGTCCACACTCTCATGGGAGCTCCCCTCAGTGGAGCACACTAATTGTGCACCTTCACTTTGTGGCACACAGTCAAGGCACCACCTGAGAATGTATTTGCCTCTTTGCCCATGCCCATAGAGTGGCACAGGTACAGTAGCAAAGTGTTTCTCTAAAAATGGGCCTTGAACATCAAGCTAATGAGCCATTACCCCTTATAACTGCAACAATGCTGAATGCACACAAGCTATATTACAGAAGCATCTGCAGACCCTTCTGTACCCAATTGATGTATTTAATTTACTTATACGTCCCTAATAAAGTGCAGTACAAGTGCCAAGGGCCTCTAGACTAAATGCTTCTAGTGGGCCAGCAGTACTGATTGTGCCACCTACGTAAGTAGCTCTTTATACATGTCTCAGGCCTGTCATTGCAGAGCCTGTGAGTGCAGTTTTGAACTGACATTTCGCCCTAGCAAAATAAACCTTCTGCCAGGTCCAACCCTTCAATTCTAATACATATGTCACCCCTAAGTAGTCCCTAGGCAGGTCCAAGGGCAGGTTGCAGTGTATTTAAAAAGTTGGACATGTCCTTTTACGTTTTACATGTCCTGGTAGTAAAAATCTCTTAAATTCAGTTTTCACTACTGCAAGGCCTATCTCCCCCATGGGTTAACATTGGTATTACTGGAGTCACAATTTAAAATCCTAAATTATGGTGAAGTCAGATTTTAAATTACAATTCTGAAGATGCCACTTTTAGAGCGGTGGCTTTTTCTTGCCTTTACTATTTGGTGCCTGCTGCCTGTCTCTGATCAAATATCTGGGGTGAAGGACAGCTGTGCTTTGTGTATTCTCCCAAGACACCCACACACAAACAAAGCCTAAGTGGGATTTGATAGGCCATCTGTGTCCTGATGCGCCATCTTAGGCTGGGTAGGAGGGAAGAGCCGGACACAGCCTCACTTACACCTGAATAGGCCGTGTCCTGTCCACACACAAAGGGCTGCATATCCCTTTGTAGTGACGCCGGAGCCGGGGCAGGTAGGGCATGACATTTGTGCTCTTCAATGGCAAGTCTTTGAAGTCTAACCCACATCAAAGGCACCACTGGGTATAAGAACTGGACCTCAGACACCACCAACTCAACACTCTTCTGGACCTGTGCATACTCTCTAAGGAAGAAGGACTGCTGTGCTGCTGAAGGCCTGCCACTCTGCTGCTGTTTTGCTGGACTCCTACTTTGCTGTGCTAACCCATGACAGCTTCCCTCTTGCCTGGGAGTGTGAAGGACCGAACCTGCATCTCTCCAACCCAGAATCTACAGTGACTCCAACGGCTAGTCAGCTGGCCTTCTGATCTGAAGTCTGAGGGACCTAACACACTTCCAACCACCCTGCTTCTGCACTTGGACTTTTCCATCTTTGAGTCTGTCATGTCAAGAGGTGCCACCCCAGTCCCGGGCCCTTGGAAGTAAGCATAAGAGGCCAGATGTACAAATGTTTTTACCAGTTGCAAACAGCCCAGTGGGCCATTTGTGACCGGTAAAATGCCTTTTGGCATGTACCATCCCCATTCTGCGAGTCGGTAACCTATTACTGACTCACAAAATGTGCTTGTGATTCGCTGTTAGGAAGGGGCGTGCCAAGGGCGTCCCTCCCTAATTGCAACTCGCAGGAGATGTAAGAATGTTTTGCGACCAGGAATGCGGTTGCAAAACAATCGCAGTTACCACCAACTTCAAGTTAGTGGTAACCCATTCACCAAGGGGAAGGGGTCCCAAAGGGTGAATAGTAGCGAAAATGTTTTTTTCAGAACAGGCAGTGATCCCACGGACCACTGTCTACTCTGAAAAAATTAGAAAAAAAAACTTCATTTTTTTCTTAAACACATCCGGTTTCCTTTGAGGAAAGAGGGCTGCATTGAAAAAAAGCAGCTTTATTTAAACAGCAGTCACAGACATGGTGGTCTGCAGACCCCAGCAGGCCACCATCCCTGTGAGTGCGGCTATTCCCAAATGGGTTGCAAATTGTGACCTACCTCATGAATATTAATGAGGCAGGTCCCTTGTGACCCATTTGGAAATTGCAAACAGTGTGGTTGTTTTGCAATTCACAAGCAAATCTTAAATTGTGAGTCGCAAAACAAAAAGTCGTACATCAGACCCAAGATACTTACTCCAGAGGAACTAACGCATCCTCTGCTGTGGGAGCAGAAACAATGCTTTGCCGCTGGTGTGTGGAGAAGATCACGCATCACCTCTACTACGTGAGTCAGAACCAGCATGACCAGGATCACATCTCCGCTGTGCCTTGCATCTCAAAACTAGTGCATCGCCCTCAGAACCAGTCCTGTGGCACTTTTCTCAGTGTAAGGTCCTTGCATTCCTGTTGCGGCAACCTCGCCAAAGGCACTGAAACTCTGCATCTCAGCCTCTGAACTCCTCAGAACCAATGCATCTCCTCAACTGCACCTCAGCATCTCAATATCAGCACTGTAGGAACTCACACCACAGATTCACTACACCTCGGAACCGATGCACCACCGCAGTTGCTTGAGAAAAAGAGACTCATCCTTTCTACTGCATGGTTCGGAACCAACACATCGCTCTGCAAATTTAAGGTGCTTTTGTTCAGAAGGGCAAACAGGGACCTTGTAGCTGGTCCACCTCCATTGTGTTCGGCCTGAGCTTCTGACTTTGTCCTGCTCTGGTGTGAACAGATAGCCTTGGTTGTTGCTTTTGGTTTCTAAGCACTAGTTTACAGTTTATTCTTTAAAAATCCATAACTTGAGTTCTGCTTATTAGAATTTTGTTGTTTTTATCTTGTTTTATTTATTAAATTAAGTTATTTTTCTTAACCGCATATGAGATCCTTTTTGTTTGATGTTTTCACTGTTGTACTGTTTGAAGTGTTACACAAATACTTTAACTACTATCAACATCAAGAGGGTGAGAGGAAAAAGAACTCACTTCACCTCCCCTAAATACACAAACAATCACCAAAAGTGAGCCTGCTACCTATATCATGCAACCACCTTTAGTCTGATGACGGCAGAACTCCTTTTTTGTTTTTTGCAGAACCTTCACCCACTAACTTAAGTTAGTGGCATGCTTCATCATCTGGTTCCCACACAAGATGCCTAATGCATCTGGGTTTGCTGCAACGCCTGAGTTATAACGGAGCTGAATCTTGCAGAATATAGGTAGCAGGCTCACTTTTGGTGATTGTTGGCACAAATATCACATTGCCTTAATGTTAAGCCTGACTGCTCTATGCCAAGCTACCAATGGGTGAGCACAGGTTAATTTGGGGTTTGCTTGTGCCTTACCCTGACAAGCATTGTGGTTGCTACTTGACCAGGACTCGCACCCAGAGGAACAACACCCCAATTTCTCACACAGATCCTGGCTGTATAATTACCCATTTTTTCCTCCACCTCTACATAGACCCCTCACAGCATAAACTACGGATTTCTGTATAATGGCCATTCTTAAAGACTACTCTGTACCATTCCCAACCGGACTTCTCTGAACAAGTACAATGACTCATAGTACATTTCCCACTCGAAGAGTGGCACCTGACAGTTATGGCTGGTTGTTTAATGGATGCTCCTTTGCTGCTACAAACTGGACGTCTTAAACAAACACAATAGCTGGTTGCATACAACACATTCCTATGGGTTGCTCCTGACCACACCTCGGAGGACCTCTATGGCATACACTTTGGCTGGACTATAACGCTTGCTCCTCTGCTGCCCCACGGTGAACCCATCAGAGCATATGCCTTTGCTTATTGTGATATACTTATCCTGAAAGGTTTCTCTCTGTGACACATGGGTGGACTCTTCAACCATAGTAAGGATGGTTGCAAAAGCCCCATTCATATGGTCTGCTACGCTGTCACTCTTGGGGGGCCTCCTTAAAGCCTATACTATGCCTGGTTACTTAATGGCAATTGTTATGATTTGCTCCTTTGCTGTTCTTGGGTGGACTACTAAGAGAAATACCATTGCTTCTCTACTACTCCTGTATGGACCTTTCAAAGCATATACTACAGATCATTGTACCCTCTTATGGGTTGCTCCCTGCTACACTTTTGTGGCTTCCTCATGAATATACAGTGGGTGACCATCTCAAGGAAGACCCATCAGAACATCCCCTTTAGCAGGGTGTATAATGACGATTCCTCTGGGTTGCTCCCACGCCAAGCCTGCGTGGGCTCACCAGTGTATAAATCATAAAAGTTTGCCTAATCTCCATTACTATGGGTCCATTCTCTTCTGCTCCTTGTGGACCCAGGGCACATATCCTCGGCAGTGAAAAAAAAGTGGACTGCCTGAGTTAATTCCAATTACTGGTAATTACTCTGGCCTCCATATCAGTCCATCTTTTTTTAGTTTTTTTGTTTTTTCCTTATTGAGACACTCTAAGTGCAACGGGTATCATTGCCCCCATTAATTTATTGGGGTTCGTTGTTTTTACTTTCCCAAGTGCTGTTGTTCATGTATGCAGCAAAATACTGCATTTGAAGACAAATCCCAGGACAAACACAGAGAGAGTGGTTTCCAAAATGTGCCAGTACTGTCGACCTCGGTTCCACATCTGCAATATCAACTATTTCTCCCTTTTCATGGAGGATGTGAATACGTTCTTGATGTAGGTCCGGAAGACAGTGTCTTCAAATGAAATTGAACAGGCGCAACGCCGAAGACAACCATTGTTAGAAGTGCCTTCTTCATCTGCATAGCACATTCACACACTGCTGACACAGCAGCAAAGACCATCAGCAGTCTAATCAGCAGTTCAGTTTCAGCATTCTAACTTCTGCCAACGATTCATTAGCATCATCCAACTGCATTAGTGAGCTATGTCACAACTTCAGGACCAACAATAGTTTTTTTTGTTAGCTATTATTGTTTTCGTCTCTTTTTGTCAAGTATATTTGACTTTTATACGTGAACAGAAACATAATGGCACGGAAATACTCGTATGTGAGCACATTTTATATTAGACAATCAATAAAAGAAACAAATGTGATTGGTGGCAGCCTAGCAACTGCAGCAACTGAGCGATTGCCAGTTATTGAGATTAATTGAAGTATTCCTTCCATCACTTTGCTGCTTGTTGCATTACATGCCAGAGGTGCAACAGGTATGCCCAGACAAGAGGACTGAAGCAATTCTTCACTGACAAGGCCTATGTAGGCTGAAACCAGCCTCGAGTTGCAGGTGTTCTCATCTGTATGGCGCCTGGCCTAGCAGTTTGGGCTGGACTATTTCTATGTTAGCAGAACCAAAGACTGATCTGGCTGATATGGCTGGTCTCTATCTAAAATAGCACAGGAGGCAGAAACATTGGACTGGAATGCAGGTCCAGAAATTGCCATCAAACATTCCTTTCAACACTATGTTGTTGGCTTTAAGTGCAGCCAAAGATGGCAAAACAATGCAATGAGAAAAATGTATATTTAATGCTTGATCAGAAGCCATTGAGATGGAGATATAAACAATTGGAGCAGCAGCCCAGACAAAAGAGACTGAAAGTAAAATATTTCAAAATATTTTTGTAACTTTCAGCCAGTGTCTTTCTTGAATATAATTTTAGTGTGGCTTGAATAACTAATCCTCAGTGACATTGGAACCAGTCTTTTAGCTCACAATTATAAGGCTAAGATGCTGAAAAGACATCTGATCCCAAAAGATTATGCAGTACCACATAAGGACAAGAGGCTGTGGAGTGCTCAAATCAAGCCATCATTGCTAAACATATAAGAGTTGTTGCAGAAGATAATTAAACCGACATCATGAACTAACATTTTACTTACCACGTGTTCGATCCAGACCATAACTACTTTTATACTCTGACATATGATGAACTTGCAGCAATTATTGGATGTTGCGGCAATCACGGGAAGGATAGTTACTTAACTCGATGTCACCACTATGGTGGACAGAAGAGTCTAGGGATGTGGTGGTGGTGACATAGGGAATAATGCTTGGGCAGAAGAGAAGATAAATGACAGGACAAAGACAGCTGGGGTATTGTGTTTAATCTCTTCTTTAGGATCCACTTCCGGGTCATGGCAGCGGCTTGCAGGTGCTTCCAGGTGAGGCAGGCGTGCTTTTGGGATACCGTTCAGGCACACTATCTGATTCTTCGGGTTTCTTGTTTGCTTCCCTTGATTTCCTTCATTAACCTGCTGCGCTTCACAGACTGCTTCAGATCCAGCCTCCCATGCCTTGTGCTAAGCTCGAGGGCACTTAGCTATGTTCAGCATCTCTCTATGGGAAGATGGCAAGTACAGTGTGATATCAAATTGTCGTTTTAATTTATGGGTTGCACGTTCTGGACATAGACCTCTGTTCTATTCTCCGTCCAGTTACAGACGCTGAAGACTGCTGATCTCACCAAAGAGAGATGGGTGCTTGAGAAGGAATAAGAAACAGACTTCTGTGTTTGTGTCTCTCGCTTCTTTCTCTTTTCCCTGTTGCCCTGTGGGTTGGTATCTGCATACCTATATTCAATATAAGGAGGGCATGCCTCGGGACGTGAGTGGATTGTGGGTTGCGCAATTGCCATATTTTGCTATGGTACTCACTATTTTTCCATAATTCATCACTCTACCTTGTGAGTGGTTGTTTTCTTTTTGGAGCTTGGCAGAACATTTTGAAAATAACTATATCATAGGAACCACAGGCAAACTTATTTTTACACTACTTATTTGCTAATGTGAGCTGCATCGCTCACATTTTTCCACATCTCACATTAAGAACTATCCTCGGTGAGTGCACATCCTGATCCGAGACACCCAATAGTATTATCAGAACAGCGGATCTTTAGTCCAAACGTTTGGCAGAGATATGCTAATCAAAAATAGTAAGTCAAGTGAAGTAAGGTGAATAATAATTAATCCCGATTAGTTGATTTATCACCATCCCTTTCTCCAGGTGCTCACAGGTCAAAAGGGGCCCCAAAACGCCTGCAGCATAAAATATGCTTCCTGGTCAGTAGTGTCATGCCTGCTACCAGATGTCCTGGACTCTAGCTGAGTTTTGCATTCCTTGCTCCAGTGACCCCTCGCATCCACCAGTTGATAGTTTCGATAGAGTTTCCTTCTGCCACGAGAATTTGGGGGAGACACTTGTGAAACAAGCATTTACAAAACTTGTAGGTCTGGCTTTATATATGTTGACACATACAAACACTGTCATGCAAAAATGCTGTTTCAGTGTGTTGCATGCACAAATGCCTTTTAGCACTTTAATGTCAGACCCTTTGACTTTGTCAAAGGATTGGCAACAAAAGGTATTAAATACACCTGTGCTTTCTTTTCTGACCTAAAAAACAAATGGGCATTGATCTCTCTTCCTTTCCATATTTGCTTTTGTGGCTGATCATGATTTAATCACTCAGAAAACGAAAAATAAAATGTTTAACTAAACACAGGGCAAGTATAAAGTTCTGGTGTCAGGGAAGAATGAATGGGACGAAAAGGTCCAGATACGGTGTGTGCAGTGCTTAATTTGTGCCAGTGGTTTCTGGTGCTCAACACCGGCACTTATGGCAGTCTGCTACATGGTGGCGCTGTTTGTCTCATTTAGAGATGAGCACAACAGCATTTGTTTACCAATTAAATATACAGTAAAATGACTAATACCTGCTGCCAAAGCTATTCTTCTGGATTTGGGGACATGGAATAGCCAGGATTGTGACACTTGTAGGAGAGTGATGGTTAGTGGTTGTGTGGGTGTTGCCATTGGCAGTGCTGGCAGGGGAAACAGGTTGTGCAAGATGCAGAGGCATCCTGATAGGGACCCTGGCACTTATGTTTTTACAAATTAAACACTGGGTGAGAGCAGTCAGAAAAAATGGGGTGAAGCAAAACGGTAGAGAGTATTGGATAAACAAACAAAAAACCAAGGCAGCTCATTTACAAGCCCCTTGCGCTGCCTAACGTCATTTTTTTTACGCTAAGGTGGCACAAAACAGTCCCCCGCCCCATGTCATAGTTATAAACTGGTGCAATGTTACCATTGCGCCAGTTTGTAAAGCCTTGCACCACATTATACCTGTGCCAGGTATTACGTATGCAAGGTAGGCATTACCCCGTAAAAAGCCCAGCAGAAATGGTGCAGTGAAATCTACCAGATTTCCCTTACGTTTACCAAAGTAAGGGAAGAAAAAATGAGGAAGAGATATATTGTAAAAGAGTGACAAATTCTACCAGATTTCACTGCGCCATGCTGCGCCAGCATAGCGTCATTTTTTTTAATGCCTGCTCAGGGCAGGAGTTAAAAGTGAGGCTCTGCTGCTTCCTATGGGGCCCCATTAGCATTACTGGATTGGCATCAAAAGTTTGATGCTAGTCCAGCGAAGTTAAGGGTTGACGCCACAGTAGTGCCAGAATTTCAGATGCTGTTATGGACATTTTTGCATCATGGAGCACTGTCTTGTAAATACAGTGTTCCCATGGCGTTGTTAGGGGGGCACAGGGCAATGCAAGAAAGGTGGGGCATCAGAACTGATGCACCACTCTCTTGTAAATGAGCCCCAAAGTTATATACTCATCACGATTCTTCCTCATTTGGGATACAATGTGGAGCCCGCAACATGCAAGCTTTTCCTACATAAGTGTAAACTTTAAGTAGACTTTGTTGGGATGTTACTAGAGATGGGCAGGTTTGTAACTTGTATACTATCATAAATAAATCCTGCATCTTTCCAGTGGTGATAAGTAAATGTTTTCTGTGAAATGTTTAAAAAAAAGTCCCTTTTGGTGATATGAGGTTATGCTGTACAGAAGTATCACCAAAGGCCCTATTTTCACCAAAGGCGATGAAACAAAAAATGTGACAAATCTATCTTGTGTGTAACGTTTTCAATGAATCTGTGCAAAACTCATGAGAGAAAAACGTTGCAAACTTGCACACCCCAAAATAGTAGCAACTAGGGCTAGAGTTTGCCCTGGTAGCCCCCTTTTTAGGTCGAGCGCACAAGCGCTCCATCTCTCTTGTAATCTCTCTTTGGGCTTTTAACCACACCCATGTCATGCCTGTCACTTTCATTGATTCATGGGCTTGCCTTTTAAAATCTGCTTGTTTTCATTAGTGAAAGGCATGCATACGTCATGCCTTTTCCGGTGTTTAGCCCACCTCGAGCGCACCGACCAACTATTGGAAACATACAAGGTGCCATGTTTTCAGCCTGGTTTCTGCACTGATTTACCTTTTTATTGTCCACGCAGCGCGATCGTGCTCGGTTTTACAAAGCGCAATCTCTTTCTTACAATTTATGTGACAAGAAAAGTCTGGTTAGGAGTTTACAACGCTAATAGCTCTAACTCGAGCAAATGAGAGACCCGTTGCATTGCAAATGCTTGTTACTCAACTGCAGCAGGTGGAGTTCCAGGTCCCTCCAGGAGGTTTATCGTGGGAGAACTGAAAAGATAGGAACCCCAGCAAACCCCAGGCAGCTAAAAAGGCATTATTTTATAAACATTTTTAGTCCCTGCACTTAATGATCTTGGTACTTATCGAATGACAAAAATATAATGGGGTGGGGATACCTATGTGAGGGCTGGTACTCCTAAATGAATCCCGTCCACCACACATACATCCTTCTGCATCCTAAGAATGAGAATACAAGAGTTCGTCACATCTTGTATGTTCATTGACAACGTGTAGGACTGAAATTAATTCCACCTTTGTTACTTGGCCAGACTTTGTTTTCATTACTGTGGTCAGTTGCTAGCAGACATCTTAGACTTCAGTTCCATCATTTATCTCAAAGCAGCCGGATTAATGAAAATGGATTTTCTGATTTCATTTACCATGAAATTAAATTCTCCATCATACTTCACTTTCAAGAGCTCCGGCTGATATCCCCCTTCTTTAAAGGTCTTATTGCAAAAAATCTTCCTAAAACACAGATAACCATGTCATACACTCAGATTACCATAGCAACCCTTGGATTTGTGTGTTTAGCAGAGAGCTGGCCGCCTTCCCAGAGGAAGGTTTAAACACTTAAACGTTGTGGGCATGTAGACAGGACTATTTAACTTAAATAAATGTCAATTTAGGACATTGAAGTATTTTGCGTGGCATATTTACAGTAGAAATCGGCACATACCAGAGGAAATAACATTTGAAATAAACATGACATCACTGTAAAAAGATGTTTTAGTTAATAAAGCATTGCTAATGGCTTTCATCAAAATATAGCACACATTCACCTAAACATCTATACATTATTAGAACATTGAAATGTTGGCAGCTCCTTTAAAAACTATGGAGTGGCTGAGGGATATCAATGGACAGATAAGGCCTTCTGTTCCAACGTTCAAATGCGTGTCTTTGTTTTTTTGCCTTTTTAATTTAAAACTTTTACCCGTCTGTGAGTAGTATGTTGTAGTAGCCTTACAGCCCTTCTTCCTCTGACTATACTGGTTGTAAAGGCCCTCTCCGTCGGTATGGATTCTCGCCTGCGGCTCAGGCCTACAAAATCGGGTTCAAGGCCTTTAACAACCGGTATCACTCTCAGCAGCGGGCTATGAGGCTTTAGCAAGGTGTTTCAGGAACCATTTATGTGCTGTTACATGATGGCAGAGTTTAAAGGATAATGTTTTGGAAACGATATTACACTATACCTTGATGGCAGACTGCTACATTTTTGCAGGTGGGTGCAGATAGCAGGTACATGCGTTTGGGGGCTGGGACTTATTTTTCATCATCATATTTTGAAACAGAGTAAGAAAGCAAAGTAAGGGAAGAAAAAATGAGGAAGAGATATATAGTAAAAGAGTGACAAATTGAGAACGTGGGGATGAAAAGGAACTCTTAGGAGTGAGAAAAAGAGGCAGGAAATGTAGCGTAGTCAGTGGCGTATGAAAAATAATGGTCCTCCCCTGGAGAATGTAAGAAAGGTCCTCCGAGTCTCCCCACAACTCACAAATATTCATGCCCTTGGACTCAATGTGGGCCCTCTCAAAGGTTGAGGGGCCTCATTATGACCCTGAGCTTGGTGGATGACAGAAGCTGGGGTGAAATAAAGCAAAAGTAGCCCATCAAAAGGCATGCATCATGGTGCACATGTAGACAAGAGTGCACCTTGGTGGCCATTAAATAGACACGCATTGGCATAGCCAATAGGTCTCGCCTTTGGAACCTTATAGGTATTTTGCGAGACCCCGCTTAAAGTTCAAACACACACAGGCACTTCCAGAACACTCATCTCATCTCATTACAGCACCTAAAGTGCACACGCACACAGTTCCAGCACCCAACCAATGCACATTGCATTTACCTTCATGACCATTGCCCATTTATGCTCCTTGGTAGTTATAGCTTCCACTACCGGTATGACAACAACAACAGAGCTGGTGATTGGAGAGAGGAGGTTGGGACCAGCCACTGGAAGGAAGAGAGGTGGGAAGGAGGGACCTGCTCAGAGAGCCGGGAAGTTTGGATGCACTAGCGGCTCTGCAAGTGATCACACTGATTGAAGCATAAGTGAGAAGTATAAAGCAAGGCGAGCTCAGGCTTCTTGTGCTCGTTGCTCAGCTCTGCCCCTCTGAGGCTCGTAAATTTAATGTGAAAGTGCTTGCCGGCAGCGGGTGAGAGCCATTTTAGGCAGCCTGATCTGTTGGGGGTTTCACGGTGGTGGGGAGAGGTGGCAGATGCTGGCGCTGTGTAGGAGAGAAAAGCATGCATGCTGTGTTGAGCATCCACAAAAATCAAAAATAAATATAGCATTGCGCTAACCGTATGCATACCTTGAAATAACATTGCATCCATGAAGCGCGGTGGCCATGAATCAGTGCTGCGCTAAGTGGGAAGTGCTGGCTGGATGCTAAACTTGCTTTCCATTTTGACGGGAGCATCTCTGTTGCCATTTTGAACCTGAAAATGAGCCACATCATAGGAAAAAAAAGTGCACAGACACAAACACATACATTAAGAAGTGCGTGAGTGTACATGTAAAAGGGACAGTCCCCATGGGAGGAAAACAAGCAATGTAAGGGGGGACAAATACAACTGAGTGACCAGGAAAAAACACACATTTATGAAAGGCACTCCAAAGAACCAATTTAAGCAACAGGCAGCAGTGGGTGTGTACTTATTACACAGAGTAGATAGCAGCAGGTTTCGAAGAGACAGTGCATGCGCTGCCTAGGTGAGACCTAAAACCAATTGCAAGATTGCTCACAATGCATGCTCATGAACTTTAAAGTATTTAATTTGCAGGCATCTGGCAAAATAAATGGGCATAGGCAAGAGTTCGACCTTTTAGAGTGAAGACCAATTGGCTTTGCAACGTTTGTTTGATACTGACCTCAAAACCGAGATCTGCTTACAGTTTACTTTGCTTTATACAGATTTCTTCATGTGTATGTAAAATACAAGGCAATGCAGCGGGGATAACCAACGAATCCTACCTGTATGCAAAATGGAATATTCCTATATGAAGTCTGTATGCCCAAAAATGATTCATTTATTTTTGTATATCAAATGCTCTCCCACAGGCCTCAGAATAAAATATTGCGTAATAAATAAACACAACGAATATCAATTTCTTTCAAACTCTTTGAATCATTACAACTGCGACCTTCTTAAATCAAGTGAAAATCAATATAACCATCCATTAATGGTTGGGAGCCCTCTGCTTCAACACTGCAATGTGTCTGTGTTTTTTTACGTTTTATTTTATTTAGGGCATTCCACCCTCAATGTATTGCTATTTAAATGTCCTTTCCCTCACTGCAGGCCCATGGCCTGGCCCCCAGCGCTGGGCCATAATGCATACTTAATTATAGAATGCCATGGCAGATGCTGCTGAAACACTTAAATCGTAACAATAGGTTTTCTAACAACAAAGGGAAATTACGGAACCAGGCAATTGTGTTTACAATTACAACGGGTGACAGTTTCAAAAACTACATGTGCGTTGTATGACTGGTCCAAGGACAACATTTTGCAGCTGCAGGTCGGTACAAATGCTGATGCAAAATATCCCAGCATCAGCAGAAAATTAAGGGACTTAGGGCCATATGTACAAACACATTTTCCCATAGACCCAGAATGGGCAAAACTGCTTGCTACATCTGGCCCTTATTCACAAACCCCTTGCGCCGCAGGTGGTTCACTTTTTCCCATGTAAAACGTGACGCAACTGCGGCGAAATGGTAAATAAACTCCTAAATCTTCTGTTTTTTTAAATATGATAAAAGGTAAGCATAACTCACTGCACAGTAACTGCAGTCAGACAGTACAGCCCACATTTACTTAGAGTTGTTGCGGGCACTTGCTCAACGCTTAGTAGTGCTTCGAGACGCAGATGGCAGCATCATCAACTCTTGCAGGCAGAAGGTGCTTTGCAACAAAAGTTAACTCTTTGCGTCACAGAGTGACAAACTGAGATAATGTATGCACATCCAAATTCCATGCAAATCGAAATCTACTTAGAGTAGCGCCAGGTGGTGCTGTGTGGAATCCTAACATGAATTAAAACCAGGCACAAAGCAGACCGCACAATAATCCCACGCGCAGCCCGTATAATTTGTGTCAGATTCCACATTTTATGGAGTTTGCCATTGGCCGTTTGCTACCGCATAATAATTCGTAATGCACAGTGAGCCTTGGGTACAAATCTTATGGAAGACAGCTTTAGCTCTCTTTTGCTCTCAGAGCCTCATTTACAAGGAACTGGCGCAGGCATTAAAAAATTACGCTAGAATGACGCAGTGAAATATGCCTTTTTTTTAGCCTTCCTGGGGCGGAATGCCTCCCTTGCATACACTATACCTGGTGTTGGTATAATGTGGCGCAAGGGTATAGACACTGGCACAATGGTGACATTGTGACAATTTGTAAATACGGCGCAGGGTGGGGGACTGTTTTAGGCCACCATAGCCTCAAATAAAAGGACGCTATGATGGTGCAAGGGGCTTGTAAATGGGATGTGGAAACAGCGTAGTTGGTGTACAGTTTTACCCTGTTCGCAGAACACAGTCCTAAAGACGGGCACGATGCACTGAGCAGCATGACTTTTAGTAAATCCGAGCCTCCTATCGACCGAGTGGTCTGCACACATGCCACATGTCAATTCCAACAGTGCTGACTCTGCTTTTCATCATATAACAGTTGATAAGATAGGTATTGATCCGTCGGATAATAAAACACCTGTTTTGTGGGCATCCTTAGATAAGCCAGTTTGTGGGATGTGCTATATAGAGGGTAAGGTTATTTTTATATTTGGGGCACTTTGATTAATTGCTTTTTGCTCTGTCCTGGATTGCCCAGCTGACGCCCTTTAATACCTTGTTTACGATGGAACTGAAAATGAATGTTGCGGTGCAGTGCCCTTAATTGATAGCTGCTAATTGTATCCTGTTACCTCACTCTCGCAACAGGATAACAATAAGAACGATTCATGCTGTCATGGACGCCTCTTCAAGTTCAGAGGATGCTAATAGGGGTCACATTGTTTCCCTATGCTGTCAGGTTAGCAGATCTGGCGTATGGTGCTGATGTGGGCGTGTGACATTTGTTCACTGAAGTGGAAAAGTAACGTGCATCTGCAGATTTGTAATTTGTGAAGCCCTTTGTACCGTCAGCAAACACAACTTAATGCAAATGTTGGAAAGAATACGCCACAAAAATAGGAATAATAAAAAAATGAAAAAATGTGGCACTTATATGCTTTCAATACATTTTGTAATATAAAACATAATTCCATAAATTTCAGTAGAACAATATGGGTGTTTCTTAGCCGCTAGGCATACCTAGGGCGGCTATAGAAAACCTTTTATTTTCAATGCACATCACAGCCAAGTATGATTTTTACTGGCCTAAATGAAAGGTAGTGTTAGCTTTTAATTAGTGTGACCTGAAGGTATGAGTCTAATTTAGAGTTTGGTGGATGTGGGACATCTGCCAAAAGGAGGTGGATGCTCCATCCCCCTAATTCCTGGTTCCCTCATTCTAATTGCAGTTGGGGAAGCACCCGTTTTCCAACAACAGAGCCTCAATGGGCTCTGCCGCAGAAACCTTTGAGACACGGCCTGTTCACCATGAGTCCATTGGCCAATGTATGCCAAAAAGTCCTTTCTCTTTAGGCGATCCTTTATGAGTTGATTTTTCTTTTTTGGACTGCCAGGGAAAGCCTGGTCAGGAAACAACAGACATTACTTTCATGATCTATGGCCCTTGATTTTTTTTCAACAAAAACAAGCTTTAGTTTTGGGACTTTTTTACAGCAAAACAAAACAAAATGGCTGCCATCCACCATGCATGACAATCCTGATGTGTTGTAGGCAGCCAAGCAGAGAAGAGGAGCTAGAACGTCTGTTCTACATGCTGGAACAAAATGGGACTGGGATATGGAGTAGCATGCATCAATTTTACTAAGACACCCGACTGCTGCTGCTCCTTAGAACACTGCACCTCTATTGCAGAAGATGGATGTGTCACCGTCCACACACTGAAATGGAAAGCCGATTGCTTGACAATGCAAAATAAATTCTTCCTTGTACTGACCCATTAAGTGAATGACACTTTATGCAAGCATTGGCTGAAAGGACCTGGCCCAAACAAACCAATGGCTGAAGGATACTGACCTAAAAACTCTGTCTGTGTTTTTTGTGTTGATGAAATGAACTTTAGCAGTCCCCTACAGTTGTCTGTAGCCTGACCTATGAATGTGGGTGGTCCTTGGTGATTCAAATGTCTTATCTCTGAAATATCTGAACTCTCTCTGTAATGTATTTGACAGGGACATAGCTTCATTTAGTGAAGCAGGTGCATGGCACCGGGGTCCAGAGTTCTGAGGGGCCCACCAAACCCTAATTATTGTGTATTTCACACTTGAAACAGAAGCCAGGGAGTCAATTTCATTTCTTGCCTTGGGGCCACTGATACTCTGGCTACTTCACTGAAATTTGATACTGTACATTTTGATACACTGAGAGTAACTAGTGAAATTTTACCTTGACTGGTGTTGGAGGAAGAATTGGTAACTAACTGGATTGCATGGGCACAGGTTATTCTACCCATTTTAAACTGGTATAACTAGAGGTGTGCTGTAACGATGTTATTATATAACATTTACAGTAATCTAATGTACGGACTGTACCACTTTGTTGTGTGATATGCTAATGGCAAACACACACACACCCACACACACAGCACAACATTTGGTAAAGTAGTTAATACAATTGGAGACAGAAAATATACAAACACATCTAAAGAAACACATCACATATACTCAACAATATTGCAGAACACACCAAAGCCAGCACCAGCATAATGAAGCATCTGGAATACACAAACTAATGCTATGCCCTTGTGTAGTGAGCACCAAGGTCAGTGGCGATGTGGATGGTGGCATAATTCTGTTCAACACCTTTTAACAAATTGATACATTTCCAGACCTACAACACAGGAGTTATGCTCTAATACCCAGTGCTGTGAGCAAAACCAAATCCCTCATCTCTCCACTCATAAGCCTAGCAATGGCCTAACGTAACTCAACAGAACTCACAACCCCACAAAATAAACAAAGCACAAAGGTCATAGTGATCGTAAAATGCTGTTCATCAGCAGCACTTAAAACAATGAGCACATCTGTTTTCTTCAAACACAATACTGATAGATAACTAATTGCTTAATACTGCAAACAGGACAGCTCATATCTTCTATCAAATGTCAACTAGTACCAAATTCCAACTCAACAAAACTCACTAGACTTGCCATACCACACCCTCATTCAACCAACACAGCACCAACAGCATTCAATGTAAAGATATGTTCTACCACAAAGAGAACATTTACAGCACCTACAGCATACTTGAAGAACATGATAACCATCTATGAACCCTCAACTGAATGCCAATTGCAGCAGTACCAATAAAAACACAATGGCCATAGTAAATGCCACAAGCACAACAAGCTAAAAAGACAGAATTGACTCTCCCTAGAGCATCCCTAACCACAAAGAATAAACATTCCTCAGATCAGGCGACACTCATTCACATACTACCTACACCAGCACTGCTAATTAGAAACAAAACTATACTCACCACTTCAATCTTGGCATGTTTATTTTTGTTTGTTTGGAATCTGATCCTTTTTAGGCTTATTATTGTATTGAACAACATGTTTACTTGACTAGAAGTAGTTATAACCTTCAGATGCATTCTACAGTAGTAGAAGACTATATAAAAAAATACAGTTTATTAACTTGCAAACCACTCCATAATACTTTACTCTATAGTCAACATCTCATATCAACAAATTTACCAGTCAGTTGCCATTTGCCACTCTAAAGATTAAAAAAATTGGTGACATCCTCAATGTCCCATTTTCCATACTCTGAGACAACCACAAACATTTGACAGAATTAAATAATTAAAAGAGTAGGTGACAAAGTGCCACATTTAGAGTTTGGCTGATAGTGTACTCCATCACAAACGTGATGGAGAACCCTGCCCAGAAACTCTTGGTCTGCATGTTCTACTTAGCGTCCACTGGACCATCCGCTTTCCATAATTGGTGGTCCCATTGGTTCTGTCAACGGAAAGCTTATTTCACTAACCTGAGGGAATGCTGGCTGCCAGAATAAGGGCATTACATCGCCTGCTATATTTGAAACTGAAACTCCCACTTTGAGAGTTTATGATTGAGAAACAAAATAGTTGATGAGAGACTGTCGAAACCACATCATTTGTGGTACCTTCAGTGAAACGGCTACTTCAGTGTTTTCTCAGAGGGTACAGGTATCACTAAAGGACCAGTGGTGATCTTTAAATTTCACAGGTGATAATCCGTCATGGTGGCAGACATAGGGGGTCATTACGACCCTGGCGGTCATGGACCGCCAGGGCCGGGGACCGCGGATGCACCACCAACAGGCTGGCGGTGCATCCAGGCCTATTCTGACCGCGGCGGTAAAGCTGTGGTCAGAAAAGGGAAACCGGCGGTTTCCCGCCGGTTTTCCCCTGGCCTGAGGAATCCTCCATGGCGGCGCTGCAGGCAGCGCCGCCATGGGGATTCCGACCCCCTTACCGCCAGCCTGGTTCTGGCGGTTTTGACTGCCAGAACCTGGTTGGCGGTAACGGGTGTCGTGGGGCCCCTGGCATGGGCACTGGCATGGGCACTGCAGGGGCCCCCTAACAGGGCCCCAACCAAGATTTTCAGTGTCTGCATAGCAGACACTGAAAATCGCGACGGGTGCAACTGCACCCGTCGCACCCTTTCCACTCCGCCGGCTCCATTCGGAGCCGGCATCCTCGTGGAAGGGGGTTTCCCGCTGGGCTGGCGGGCGGCCTTCTGGCGGTCGCCCGCCAGCCCAGCGGGAAACTCAGATTTACCGCAGCGGTCTTTTGACCGCGCAGCGGTATTCTGACGGCGGTACTTTGGCGGGCGGCGGCGTAATGACCCCCATAATGTCCTCCATCACCCTGACGGACAGCAGGCCACACGTCAAACCCTAAATCTGGCCAAGAGTACTTTAATGTAAACCAATGGTGTTCCATCAAGCCAAGAGTTTATCACAGCTCAAATAGTACAACACAATATTGACACAATCTATTATAACTATTTCCATGCACGGGACAGCTTGGAGCCCTTCAACACTGCATGGCTCGTGTTTGAAAGACGGCTCCAAGCTTTCCTCGCACACAAGACGAGAAATCCCTCTGGTGCGAGCATCAGAGGGATTTCTTGTTGCTAATAACAGCCAACCAGAGCTGGGGAAGGGATTTGCCAGCTCCAAGGCTGTTTTTAGCTTTTCAGTAAAATAACGATCAACGCGCATGGGGCGTTAAAGTAATTCCACTAACAATCAGTTCATTTCACAAAAGACTACAGTGACTACAGTCGAACCAGAAAAGGAAAGGCAAGATGAGTACCTAAATCTTGTAAGATTGGGAGCAGAAGCTGCTGAATTAGTGGAAGGTACGATGGGAGTAAATAGATTGGAGTCATACACGGAAGCAGAATTGAGATTCCTGTGCCCCAAGATTACCAAAGAAGTAGGCAAGGTGCATCAGAGATTAGCGAACCTGGCACATAAATACAATATTGATATTGAAAACACTAAGGGCCATATTTATACTTTTTGACGCTAAACTGCGCTAACGCAGTTTAGCGTAAAAAAATTTAGCGCCGTCTAACGCCATTCTAAAGCGCCATGCGGGCGCCGTATTTATGGAATGGCGTTAGCCGGCGCTAGCAGACCGGCGCTGCCTGGTGTGCGTGGAAAAAAACCACGTAGACCAGGCAGCGCCGGCGTAGGGGGAAAATGGCGTTAGGGCGTCTTAAAATGGGGCAAGTCAGGTTGAGGCAAAAAAATCGCCTCAACCCGATTTGCGCCATTATTTTCGATGCCCAGACGCCATTTAAATGACTCCTGTCTTAGTAAAGACAGGAGTCATGCCCCCTTGCCCAATGGCCATGCCCAGGGGACTTATGTCCCCTGGGCATGGTCATTGGGCATAGTGGCATGTAGGGGGGCACAAATAAGGCCCCCCTATGCCACCAAAAAAATTTAAAAATATAAAAAATTATACTTACCTGAACTTACCTGAATGTCCCTGGGGTGGGTCCCTCCATCCTTGGGTGTCCTCCTGGGGTGGGCAGGGGTGGCAGGGGGGGTCCCTGGGGGCAGGGGAGGGCACCTGTGGGCTCATTTTGAGCCCACAGGCCCCTTAACGCCTACCCTGACCCAGGCGTTAAAAAGTGGCGCAAATGCGGTTTTTTTTGACCCGACCACTCCCGGGCGTGATTTTTGCCCGGGAGTATAAATACGACGCATTTGCGTCGCAGTAATTTTTTTAGACGGGAACGCCTACCTTGCATCTCATTAACGCAAGGAAGGCGTTCACGTAAAAAAATGACGCTCATTCCTCATACTTTGGCGCTAGACGCGTCTAACGCCAAAGTATAAATATGGCGTTAGTTTTGCGCCGAATTTGCGTCGAAAAAAACGACGCAAATTCAGCGCAAACGGAGTATAAATATGCCACTAAACATTTGAAAAGTAGCTACAGATGAGATTTTGACTCCAAAGATTTTGAGCACATGAGGTCTGCGGGAATGTAGGCGCATTTAAAAGAATTGTTACAAAGTGCGCAAATCTGGGGTGCACTGGAAAAATAGGAAGGCAGATGGGCAAAGAAAAGAGATAAGGAAAAAGGTAACAGTCCAGGGACAAATCAAGCCACAACTTCACCAGATGCAGAATCGATAAAAATATTACCCATGAGAGAAACAGCTGGTGGTGTCTTAGTTCATGTACCGTGGTCCAGAGGAGACATCCTATCCTTTACCAATGATTATCTCAGACTGAGGGAGAAACCGATCGAGTGGTATCAGCAGACAGACAGGTTTGTGAAACTTGCGAAGTGTCTCTGGGAAGACTTGAATACCTTGTTTGAGATCATTGTTCCGCCTGATTTGTGGCTCGAGTGCAAGAGAGGGGTAGATTGGACGACGAAGGAGCCGGCAAGGGATAAGTTGACCGGAGCACACTCTGAAGAGGTGATGAAGTACTATCATAAGGTGATTGAGTTTTTGAAACAAAAGGTGTCGCCGAAGGTGACTGATTGGCAGAAGATTGACCAGACCTCACAAGAGGTTAAGGAATCAATACATGCTTATTATGAGAGATTGTTAAAGGCATTCAAACATTACAGTGGTACTGAGACTATCGAACCGAAGGACATGAACAATCTTGTGTTTAGATTTGTTGAAGGGCTGAGACCAGAAGTTAGCCAGATGATTAAGAATCATTTGATTTGTTGGCAGACGAAGCCGATTGATGAAGTGTTGCAGTATGCAAAATACTGTAGTGATGATATTGAGCTGAAGCAGATAAAGCTGAAAGAGAAAGTGATGGTGATGCAGATAAGGGCTGCACAGGCGGGAATACAAGGAAATGGAGTTCAACAGATGATACAGCAGCAACCGCAAATGAATGGTGTGTTTCAGGCGCAGCCGAGAGGTCGAGGTCGAGGGTTTGTGAATCGCGGTCCAGATCTGAATTCCGTTGTGGTTCAAAATGATGTACAAGGGGTAAAAAAGATGTCACCATGTCACGCGTGCGGGGGTGTGGGGCACTGGAAACGGGAGTGCCCGAATGTGGTATAGGATGGTGTTGTTCAGCAAAGCACTAACGTCGGTACATTGCAAAATGTAAGAGGCCCAAAATTGAGACATCAAAACCCGAATTTTCAAAATAACCTGGTACAGATGCAAGGGGTACAGCCCATGCAGCAGATGCAAATGCCGCGTTTCCAGCCAGCGCAAATGCAACCAGTACAACAGCAGGTTCCCATGGTACCTAGACAGCAAATGCAATTACCAATAGCTCCGATGGGACAGCAACAGGTGATGCTTCCTCAACAGGTCACAGGACAGGTAATGAGTCAAAATAATACAGTACAGCAATTCCCATTATGAGGTGAGAATGGCATGAATGGAGAGTGGTCAGATGATAGCTCAGATAGCGAAGAGTGCAGACTTGCAGCATCTTTAGAGGTGGATCAGAGGGGTCCCTATGTGGAAGGAAAGATGATGGGCTACAAAGTCTCGTTCCTGGTTGATACCGGAGCTACACGCTCTACAGTCAGAAGTGCGGAGGTTCCAAAATTACCACTTTCGGGGCGTACCATACGGGTAGTTGGAGTAGCAAGCCAATATCTGACAAACCCGATTACAGATCCAGTCCAGGTTGAGATCGGCAACTTCCAGGGGCTACATAGGTTTGTAGTCTGCGATTCAAGTCCAGTATCCCTACTGGGAAGGGACTTACTGTGCAAGACAAAATGTTCGATTACCTGTTCCAATGATGGAATTGAAGTACAGACAAATAGTGACGATGAAGGAGATGAAGGTCAGTTTTCAGAGGAAGAGACAGGAACAACAAATGAGGATTATCCTTTAATTACCTTGTTGCCGATGCTTACCATGATTGATTTACCTGTCGAGTTACAGGGGACGGTGACAGTGAAAGTGTGGGATCTGACAGGGAAAGAAGTAGGGCTAATAAAAGGCGTGGAACCAGTCAAAGTACAGGTAAAGCTGAATGCGGTGTTTCCTCAGGTGCCACAATATCATATGGCACAAGATGTTCTTATCGAAGTGTCTCAGATAATTGCAGACTTTCTGAGACAGGGAATTCTGAAAGAGGTCCTGAGCAGTCCATGTAACTCTCCCATAATGGGTTTAAAAAAGCCTTGTGGGAAAGTCCGAATTGTGCAGGATTTGAGAAAAATAAACAAGATTGTGGTGAAATGTTGCCCCATAGTGCCCAATCCAGCAGTAATCATGTTTCAGGTTCCATGTGATGCTGAGTGGTTCACCGTTATAGACCTGTCACAAGCTTTCTTTTCGGTACCTCTTCATGAGGACAGTCAATTTTTGTTCAGCTTCAAATTCCTGGATAAGGTATACAGTTGGTGCAGAATTCCTCAAGGGTTTTCTGAATCACCGTCCATCTTTAATCAGATATTGAAAAAGGATCTAGAATCAATACTGCCTTTCAATTCAACTCTAGTGCAGTACATCAATGATTTGCTGATCGCATCCAAAACAAGGGACACCTGTAAATATGATACCATTGCCTTACTGAATCATTTGGGAAAGAATGGACACAAGGTGTCACCTAAGAAGCTGCAATACTGTCAAAAAGAGGTGAAATACCTAGGGCATCTAATCGAAAAAGGGTCCAGGAGAATATCAAAAGAAAGAATAACAGCCATATTGCAAATGAACCCTCCAACGACAAAAAGGGATGTCAGGATGTTTTTGGGAATGGTGGGCTACTGTCGCCAGTGGATACCAAACTTCTCGATCATCTCAAAATCTTTGATAAAACTGACAGGAATAGAGATCAAGGATGAGCCATATACCATAGCTTTGTCCAAAGAAGAGCTTGAGTCATTTATGGAATTGAGGGAGTGCATGTGCAGGGCACCAGCATTAGGTATGCCTGATTATACGAAGCCTTTTTAACTGTTTTGTCATGAACGTGATGCTTGTTCTTTGTCTGTTTTGACACAGGTCCATGGAGGTGCTAATCGCCCTGTAGCTTATTTTTCAGCTACCTTGGACCCCGTTGCAGCAGCCTTACCGGGTTGTTTGTGCGCAGTTGCAGCAGTTGGTCAGAGCCTTACGCAGTGTGAAGGCATAGTCATGGGACATCCCTTAACAGTAATGGTTCCACATTCAGTTGAGATTTTGTTGACTCGAACCAAAACTCAGCATATGACGAATGCTCGTCTTACTAAATATGAGACAATCATACTGGGATCACCAAATGTTTCACTAAAACGATGTTCTGTATTGAACCCGGCAACTTTACTTCCTGCTGAAAATACTGAAATTAACAATGAGGAACAATTCGAACATGACTGTCTTGAGGTAACGGAATTGTGTACCAAACCACAACCAGATATTCAGGACACACAACTGAAAGAAAATTACTGTAGCATGTTCGTTGATGGGTCCTGCTTAAGAGATTCTGTTGGAACATTGAGGGCTGGTTATGCTGTATGTACCATAGCCGGTATCATTGAAGCCTCCTGGCTTGAGAGAGTGTTTTCCGCACAGGTGGCAGAATTAATTGCCCTTACTAAGGCATGCCACGCAGCTGTGAATCTGAGAGTCACTATTTATACTGACAGCAGATATGGATTTTGAATTGTACATGATTTCGGCCAACTATGGTCACAGAGAGGTTTCATGACCTCTTCTGGTTCTCCTGTGAAAAATGGTGAAAAAATTAAGGATTTGTTACATGCAATTCAGTTACCTCTTGAAATTGCCGTGGTGAAATGCAATGCTCATGTTAAGTCACAAGAGTTTGTGTCCATGGGAAACGGTTATGCAGATCAAGCCGCAAGGTTTTGTGCACTGAACTGTATATCGTTCAAGGAACAGTGGGAATTGTTACCGCAAAATGGAAATGACACATGTTTGAACCTTGCATTAAGGGTGGTTGATACCCTAGATGATTAAAAACATTACAAAGTCGTGCTAGCAAGGAAGAAAAACATTCCTGGCAAAGAATGCAGTGTGTACAGAGGGCCGATGATTTGTGGGTCTCAGAAGACGGGAAATTAGTCTTGCCAAACAGCCTTCTGTCCCAGTTTGCCAGGCTATACGATGGACAGGCTCACCTTGGCAGAGATGCGATGATCAGGTCATTTAAAATCGATTGGTTAACCCAAAATTCAGACATGCTGCCGAGGTTATCTGTCACAGGTGCATCATCTGTCAACAGATGAATGCTGGAAAAGGAACTGTGGTAACTTTGAGCCATATTGGGAGAGCTGGTGGTCCGTTCAGTAAAATGCAAATGGATTTCATTGAAATGCCTGTTTGTGAAGGGTTGAAGTATGTGTTGGTGATTGTGTGTGTTTTCAGTCACTGGATTGAAGCCTACCTCACACGTAGAAATGACAGTCTCACAGTTGCAAAGCTGCTACTTAGGGAGCTAATACCAAGGTTTGGGTTTCCGGTCTCTATAGAGTCAGATAGGGGCAGACACTTCGACAATGAGGTGATTAAGCTCTTGTGTGCTGCACTAGACATCGAACAAAAGCTACATTGTAGCTACCGCCCTGAAGCATCAGGACTAGTAAAGCAAATGAATGGTACTCTGAAATCAAGAATGGCAAAAATGTGCGCAGCTACCAATATGAAATGGCCAGATGCATTGCCCTTAGTGCTGATGTCAATGAGGAACACCCCTGACAAGAAAACAGGACTGTCCCCCCATGAGATCCTCATGGGAAGAGCTATGAGGTTGCCAGCAGTACCTGTGAATGCTCTAGTGAATATCACAGATGATATGGTGTTGGACTACTGCAAAGGTTTGGCTGATGTGATTCGCTCTTTCTCTCACCAGGTAGAGGCTAACACATTGCCACCGATTGGAGACCCAGGCCACACCCTACAAGCCGGTGACTTGGTGGTTGTCAAGAAGCACGTGAGAAAGTCGTGTTTGGAGCCACGCTGGAAAGGGCTGTATCAAGTAATCTTGACAACAACCCCTGCCGTGAAGTGTGCAGGAGTTCCAAATTGGATACATGCCAGTCACACAAAGAAGGTAACGTGTCCTACTGACGAGGAACTTGAAGTTTCTGGCACAACAGTTCCAGGAAGAGAAGTCTCAGGGCCAGAAAACAGCCAAGAAGGAACTGAGACTGCAGGAGAGCCCACTGAGAACAGCCTCGTCCCTCAAACAGTGCATGAGTTCAAGAGAGGTGACAGAGTGCCTATCTCAGTAGAGGCGGCAGGAGAACTAAGTCAAGGAGAGGTTCTCCCAGAAGTAGACGGATACGGGTTAGAACTTGAACCTGTTACAGATCAAGAAGAAGAAGAAGGAGAAATAATAGAAAGAGATCAGAGTGTGCCAGCATTCCCTGAGCCAGCTGCAGGTCCATCAAGTGAAAACACCATATCACAAGAGGAGGGTGCTGTCCAACGTCCTGAAAAGATACATCAAAAGAAGACGCATAAGGGTGATAACTGGCCAGAGAAACTACTCTTAAGAATAAGAAACATACCAGATGAAACAATAATAGAGGAGACCGATACATCCCGAGTGGAAGACTTAAGCGAAGGAGAACAGCAAGGTGAACGAAGGCTGAAAAGAAAAAGAGTTGCAAACAGAAGATATACAGGTCCTGAATGGGCGTATGCTGCAACATATGAATGGCAACAAGAATTCCTAGCATTCTGTTTTGATCGAGAAGTACCAGGCCAATACTACGGTACCTGAACTAATACAAAGGAAAGACCTGGTTAAAATCGAAAATTGAAAACTGAGAAAAGAGACCTATAAATTACCGAATGTGACATTAAGAACTGGATTCAACTTTGAGAAACCTGATTATGACAATCTGCTAACCTGATTTGACAAAGGGGTCCTGGAGCAAGTGAAAACGCTGTAAATACACGCAGAGAGCAAAAAGTGAAAAGTTCTAAAATCATCCTCGAGTTGATTGTTATTCTGCTATCTGATTCTATACAGACATGGCTTATAATAGAGGTAGTAATAAGGGGAGTAAGGTGTGTGGTTGGTTAATCCTTATAATAGGTATTGTATGTGCAATAGTAATTGTAGGAGTGATTGTGGGAATGCCGTGGTTGGAGAAAAAGACTATTAACGCTACTTCAAAACCTGAAACTACAACACTAACACCGTGGGAAAGATCTGAGCAGGATGCAAGACACTTGCATGAGGGAACTAATTCAAAAGGGGAACTTTCTACTAATGTCTTCTATCGCTTGCTGAATGAGTATGTGGAGACCATGGATGCGAAAGACGGTTATGTGTGCACCAAGATTCCTTCATCTGTACAAGAAGGGGTTACCTATCATAGCCTTCCTTTAACCTACGGGATTAGCTGTAGTTTACTACTAACCAGATTCTATAATCAAGAGCATGTACAATACTTTTACTCAAATTTGGATGTTGTGTTTTCTTTTGTGCCTGTGATTGAATTCCTGAACCAATTAGCTAAGGAACATGATATAAAAATAGTTAGAGGATTCTTTGAGCCGACGCTTACATTTGGAATTGCTTATACTCATCGCAATAATTTGACTTGCTGACTATCACCTGTAGAGAAAAGCTTTTTAGATCACACTGATGATAGACGCAAGGCATTGAAAGAAAGATTAGAAAAGGGATTAGAGAAACGCACATATGCAAATGATTATGCTTACACCGCAATCAAAACGCAAGGCAAACTAGCTATAGATGCATTACATGTAGGTAGGCTTTGTATATATAGGCCAAAATCCGAGCAGGACAATTTGTTTGTGGGAACGAGTGAATGCAGACATGTGTTTTTGTTTCAGAGTAAGTGGACATTTATGCTGAATGGACAAGATCCAGCCCCCTGGGATCTATTACATTTGTGGACTTAATGCTTATTACCGTCTCCCCAAGGGATGGTATGGGACACGTTATTTGGGAATAGTTTTCCCAAAGATTTACCAGATTGATGACTTAAAACAGATACCTAAAACGTCTGAATTACAACATCCTAGGCAAAAACGAGAATCAGTGGCTGCTGTCATTGGTGATATATTTGGAGCTATAATCCCTTCAGTAGGGGTTATCTTGAATTCTATGAAGATACAAAAGTTGTCTACTATTGTGGATAACATGCTGACGAATTTTTCAGGGGCTATACTCCTGATGGATACTGAACTTGCTGCAGAAAGAGCTATGACTCTTCAAAATCGCCTTGCTTTAGACATTCTTTTAGCAAAGAGTGGAGGGGTCTGCAAGATGCTCAACGAGCATCATTGTTGCTCGTTCATTCCGGACAATAGCAAAAAGATTAGAGGTATGCTTACTAACCTAACTAGAGATAGTGCAGATTTGAATGATTTGAAGAAACCTAGAGTTTGGGAGAAATTTGGAAAAGGAATTGGGAGTAGGTAGCTGGTTTACCAACATTTGGAATGGAGTTCTTGCTAAAATATTAATGGGTCTGTTAATTGTTCTGGCCTGTCTATTAGGATTATGGGGGGCATGCAAAATCAATGACAAAATTAAGAGAAATTGGACCAAAAGAACAAGAAGAAATGAAGAAAGTGAAAGAGAGAAAATGTTCAATGAAATCTGGGAGAGTTCACATAAAGGACAAGGTGTTGAGATGCGCATTATGCGTAAAGTGAAAAACTAAAATGAAAGGTTAAAGGAAAAGTTTGTGTGATGACGAACGTCATCAGAGGAGGGACTGAGAGAGCGTAGCTTATATAATCTATATTAACATGAAACATTTATATATTAATGCATAACGATGCTATATAGAAAACAATAATAATAGCGGTTTTGCTTAAACGTGCACTTGAATTGTGATTACGATGTGTGGCCACCAATGTATACGCAAACTAATAATGATGAGAAAATTGTTCATGTTATGATTAATCAAGTTTATATGAACATTTATGATATTGCATTTACATTGAAAATCTTATAGACCTTAAGTTAGCGTGAGCTGTGGGTTTTTAGCTGCCCAGCTCTCATATTAAATGCATTTTTCTGTTTTTCCAGTGTACTGACTCGCAAAGGGCCATGACCCTGCAAATGTAATTTTTCTTCAACTTGGAAGATGAATGTATCGATGTAATTCCGTTCTCAAGCGCATATTTGGTGCCTTAGCCTACGTTTTGTATACAAATTGAAACAAATGTAGATTAATGTAATGTACAAGGACATTTAGACCAATGGACAATGGATCTGCTGACCCAAGAAGACGTGCCAAGGTATGAAGTAACACTGGATGTTCCACCTCCAAAGACGTCAATTGAGAAGACCAATCAAAGTGTTATGAATAATTGTGGGTTGACAATTGGGATTACCTAATGTTTAATTTGATAGGTTAAAGATAGTGGGGTATAGTAAATGTCCAATAGAATTTTGGGGGAATGTACTACGAAAAAGGGATAAAAAACCCATGTCACAGAAGGGTCAGTAGAACTAGTTTGGGAATGCTATTGATTTTATCCAGAAACTCTGTCACTCTGTTTGGTGACTTTGAGACTTATTAAAACCATCCTCATCCATAGACTGCCCATTTTACACTTCTCCTCCTTATGAGGGAAGTGTACCCTGTGCCTTTAGTTGAGTTTAAACTGATGGCGTTTTGACTGATATCCTGAAGACGAAGACTGATCCTGTGTGCTGACCTAATCCTTAGAGGGTAATTATGGCAATGCAATTGTAATTTGTCTGTTTGCTTTTCCTTTCTAGGTACCAACTGCTCGTTTTGATAGAGACCATAGTCAGATGTTTTCCAAATTGGTGTTCTAAATTGTTTTGCATGAAGCCCAACATGCTAATGCTAATCAGTGGCTAGGACAGGAATTCACTTAAGTCTGACGCAAATAGACAAATGACTGACATTACACTATGCTGAACTAACGTATATGACATCTACTGTATTTTGATCTATGTTTACGCCGTGCTATGTTCTGATGTTTGTGATTCTTGCATTAATGAAATCTTATCACAGCTGCCATATCGTAACTATGTTATTATGTTTCTTGGTATTGAGATTAACCCTTTTGCTTGTAGATTGTAACCAATAGGGAATAAAGTACATAAAATTCTACTAAAGGTGTGGTTATTCATGACTGAAAGGTCATGGTCGCGTCGTCTATCTGATTAATGTCTTTAACCAAAGTAAAGTGCATTGTTGTGATAAATATTGATGACATCATTGATATATTGCTTGATATATTGATTCGCTATCTCGTCCTACGGTGTCTCTCCACTGGGTCACAAGATTCATTGGCCTAAAACGAGTCCTAATGTGTAACAAATTAACATAAAGGGACGCGTTAGCAGTTCTATACGAGGAACAGTTGGATGTGGTTTAAGATACAAAAAACTGAAATTAATTGGCAAAAGCAAAGGTTGAAATGAATGAATTGTTAGCTACGATTTTAAGACCTTAACACATGTTCTAAAAACATTGGACATTTGCTGAAAAACAGAAGGAAAGTGAAGTTATTGTTACCAAACAAAACCTAAAAAAACACACAAAAAATTCAGTTATGGTTAGATAAACTAACCCTAACTGGTGCCCTCGTCATGCGCTGCTTATGGCAACACAAATGACATATCTCATGACATGTTAAATGGCATTAATGTTGACATCACTGATGACATCTCAAATGACATAATTGATGGCATCACTGATTGTTATAGAGTTCTTTACTGGTAGTATATCCTGTGCTTACGTATTTTGTGTCCTGGATAACTGAAAAACAGCAGATTCCTTCTACATGACTGGTCTGAGAAAATCCCTCCTGTGTTATACGGGGACCCACCAAACAGAAAAATACCATAATTCAATCAGTTTTTCCACCTTATCTTCACCTAAAGTAACAAGGCACAGTTGGCATTTAGTACTTAACAAGACACCAACATTAGGTTAAAAATTAGACGGGAATACTGTACCACTGGCATAGGCAAGGAATGAAGCCCCTTTGCTGAAATTTCTGCTCCATCTTCTCCCAGTTTCTGATCTTCTCCATCCACACAGATCTTGCATCCCATTCCTTCCCAGCAGGTTGTGATGTCTTCTCTTTCCAGCATTACCAACCTATTATGTTCAGTCAGATTCCCAGTCAGTTCCTTTCATTCGTTGCAGCTATCCATCCCTGCTCCACTTTACCTCAGTATGTAAAAGCTTCAAAATAAAAGTCAAAGAACTCACCCAATGAGATGGTGAAAATTATACAATATAGAATTGCTGTAACTCTATTTGAAAATATTAGGCACAGAGTTGGCCATTACGAGAACGAGCAGATAAATCATAATATGTGCGGTTACCACACAAATCGAAATTATGAGTTTTGTGATACATATCTGCCGTTTTTTTTTATTGGAGGGAAAGTACACGGTATTTACAACATGCAAAAAGCACCAGAATTCGCAAATCATCCCCAATAACTTGTAATAGGCGATACAGCACCTTATAAATAACGAACACTTTGGTGTCACTAGACCCTTAGCTACAACAGAGAAGACGTGCTGCATAATATTGCCATGGAAAGTAAGTAAATTAATGTAAAAAATTATAAAAATGTGTAAGTACACTCGACCCACCACAGTAGTAGCTTGGAGGCTCAGTCTAGTAATCCATACCTTTGCTAGTTAATAGCACTGGTTTCTCTATTGACAAGGTATAATCAGTGGTAGACACGTGCTGCAAGTGAAACAGGTAAAGTTCTACGTCAAATAGACATGTATAACTGTTAAACCCTCAAACTAACATGCAAGAGTGCACTGGATACAAATGTGTAATAATTTCTGACACCATAAAAAAAGTCCCAATAGTAAACAAGTTGACAGAAGGAGAAGTGGAAGAGAGAAGAAACCTGCCATCTATAAAATGAAAACAAAAAACACAATCCCTGCATGATGTATCTAATCAGCTCTGGGAATCTGGGTGAAACGGAGAATACTAAAATCACGGGGAAGTAACATGAACTTGCATCGGTCCAAATTAACTTTCACAAACCTAAGCACTTCTCCCGGAGTTTAATACTGAAGAGGCCACTAACCATGAAGTCTATCTACACAACATTAAAATGTTCGTCTATAAGTTGCTTTATGTTGGCCAGCCTCATCTTTACAGCTACTACAAAGCAGCTTTCACACTTTTTCGGTTTTTCTGGTCCCCAGCATTAGTTATGTTTTTCAAGAATAATCTCTCTTTATTCTACGAGTCCCACATTTTGTCTACCATTTTCTTCGCAATGTATTGTTTGCGATTTCTCTGACTTTTTTTTTGTTTTTTTTTGTTTGTGGCCTCAGTTAACGTGGTGCTGTAATAATGCTGTCTTTGAAAGGTAATCAGGAGTGGCTTGCGGCGCCTTTAGGGGACGCAGCGTGCTGGGAGGAGGTGAAAAATTAATTTAATTTTAAGAAAACACTTATCTGAATCATCGCTGCCGCTGCCAACACTGTGCCGCTCCTCTTGCCTTCAATGCAGCCCCAGGCACAGGATCCCATCCTGCCCTGTGGCCAATCTGAATGCTGCTGTCATGCACTCTAGTCAGGGCACCCACTCACCCCCTTGGTATCTTGGCATGAGCAGAAAGGCTTAACTCAGAAGCAATGTGTAAAGTATTTGTACCAACACACACAGTATACAGTGAAAACACTATAAAATGGACACCACACCATTTTAGAAAAATAGGCAATATTTATCTAAATCAAACAAGACCAAAACGACAAAAATCCAACATACACAAGTCAAGATATGAATTTTCAAAAGAATAAGAGTCTTACTTCATAGAAAACAATGGAAACACAAAGTACCTGGTTTGCGTCACAAATAAAGCCGCACAGACGAGTGTGCGTCGGAAAAGACAGCGATGCGTTGATTCCTTACTCGCAAGTGAGGCCATGCGTCATTTCTTCTCTGGTCAGGCAAGCGATGCGTTGTTTTTCTCCCTTGCAAGAGAACGATGCGTCGATTTCTGGACAGGGCCCCTGGGATCCGCATCGATTCACAATGACTTTGACGCCCAGGGATGATGCACAATAAATCTGGTCGCACAGAGTTAGAAAACCACACTGCGTGGGGTTGCTTCATTATCAGCAGCCATAAGCGGGTGTTGCGTTGTTTCTCCAGCCACAAAGCAGGTAGAGCGTCGATTTTAGCTGCCAAGTGGGTGGTGCGTCGTTTATCAGCTGTGTTGCAGATGCTGCGTCTAAAAATTCCCAGCACAGCGTTCTGTGCATGGATTATAGCTCTTGTTCTGCCAACTTCACCTTTCAAGGGCCCAGGGACTGGATAAGGCACCACTTGGCAGGGCAGGAGTCTCAGCAGAGAGTCTAGGTGCTGGCAGAGGAAGTCTTTGATGGCCCTGAGACTTCAAAACAGGAGGCAAGCTCAGTCCCAGCTCTTGGAGATTCTTCTCAAGCAGGAATGCACAACAAAATCCAGTCTTTATCCCCTTTCACAGGCAGAAGCAGCAACTGCAGGATAGCCCAACAAAGCACAGTCACAGGCAGGGGCAGCACTTCTCCTCAGCTATTCAGCTCTTCTCCTTGGCAGAGGTCCCTCTTGGTTCCAGAAGTGATCTTGAAGAAATCTAAAGTCTGGGGTTTTGGGTCCACTACTTATACCCCTTTCTGCCTTTGAAGTAGGCAAACGTCAAAGGGGAGTCTCTGTTGTTTACAGGATCCTGTCTGGCCCAGGGGATTGGAGACTGCATTTTGTGAGGGCAGGCACAGCCCATTCAGGTGTAAGTGACCATTCCTCCCTCCACTCTAGCTCAAATGGCTCATCAGGATATGCAGGCTACACCACAGCTCCTTTTGTGTCACTGTCTAGATTAGATTCACAACCAGCCCAACTGTGTCTGACCCAAACAGGGAATCCACAAATAGGCAGAGTCACAGGATGGTCAAAGCAAAAAAAAGCCCACTTTCTAAAAGGTGGCATTTTCAAACTAACAATCTAAAAACCAACTTCACTAACATAAGTATTTTTAAATTGTGAGTCCAGAGACCCCAAACTCCATATTTCTGTCTGCTTTCAAAGGGAAACTGCATTTTTTTTAAAGGCAGTCCCCATGTCAACCTATGAGATGGATAGGCCTTGCAACAGTGGAAACCGAAGTTGGCAGTATTTCACTGTTAGGACATGTATGACACATCAGCACATGTCCCACCTTTAACATACACTGCACCCTGCCCATTGAGGTACCTAGGGCCTACCTTAGGTGCGGCTTACATGTATAAAAAGGGAAGGTTTAGCCCTGGCAAGTGGGTACACTTGCCAAGTCGAATTGGCAGTTTAAAACTGCACACAGACACTGCAGTGGTAGGTCTGTTTACAGGGCTACTAATGTGGGTGGCACAACCAGTGCTGCAGGCCCACTAGTAGCATTTAATTTACAGGCCGTGGGCACCTCTAGTGCACTTTAATAGGGACTTACTAGTAAATCAGATGTGCCAATCATGGAAAAAACAATTACACATACATTTTATACAGGAGCACTTGCACTTTAGCACTGATCAGCAGTGGTAAAGTGACTAGAGTACCATAAACAGCAAAACAGAGTCCAGCACACAGTCAAAACATGGGAAGCAGAGGCAAAAAACGACAGGGGAGACCAGGCCAAGGATGCCTGGTCTAACAGATACCACCAAAAATCAGAATACTGGTGATAGATAGACTGCCTAGATAGAAACATTTGAGGATTTGGTTGATGCCCTAGAGGAAACAGGTAATAAAAATATTATCAAATACCTCAAGAATCTTGCTGGTGATGGTGTAAAAGAATTCATTAAAAAAATGCTGTGAACTGATGAAGTTACGGGCTGTTATATTAAAGAAGCTTTGAATCTCAAGTTCAATCCAGTGCCGAATGTAGATTACGAGAGGTACATTTTCAGTCAAGATCAACAAAGAGCTGGTAAAACCATAGATGCAATTGTTGAGAGACATATCAAACTGCAAATTCAATGAATTTATTGACCAAGAAGCAATAAGTCTCAGAGTTATTGACGGATGCTAGTCATATTCATTCAGACGAGTTCTCATGGCTGCCAGAGCTGGAGACCATGCTGATCGACAAGCTGTTAACATGGAGGCCCAAGATTCCCAAAGTGAGTCAGTCATGAACATGAAAAGTAACCACAAGCACAAAGCTTAAGGACACAAGGTGATATCTCCACAGAAAAATAAGTTATGTTCTGATGTGGATTGTCGTTTACACATGAAGGTAAATGGGTGGCCATTGGACAGATATGCAATAGCTTTGGTAAAGAGAACCATTTTGTAACCGTTTGCAAGGTGAAAGAAAAAGTATGCGTGTCACGGCAAAAAGACAAAATGGCCGACAAAATGTTCCAGAAGCATTGTTTCACATCCACCCAAAAGGCCAAGCGACAACATCAGTTGAGACAAATCAACACCAAACAAAGTTAATCATCATTTAAATCTTCGTTGAAAAGTTTGTCAACATCAGTATTGAGTGAAAGTGAAGAAGGTGATTGTGCAATGTCAATGTTTACCTCAGAGAAATGCACACACATTGGACCAGCAGCATGTGAAGAGAAGTACAAGTCAAAGAAAAGTCGACATGAGAAAGCACCCAAGTCATTCAAACATTGTCCAAAGATTACACTGAAAAAAAATACTTGTGCAATACCTTTTATCATCAACAAATATTATGCCTGTGTCGAAATATAATAAACTATCTCCACTGTCACGACTGACACCATCAAAAACAAAAGTGTACACATGGACTTCATTGATGCCTTTGAAAAGTAAAGCTTCATTTGTAGCGCCTATGAAGCACAAGAAAACAAAAGTGCAAGTGCCTATTCAAATACTTTAAGGTACAGTGTCAAGTGCCTGTCTACTCAGTTTCAGCACAGCTGCTGATATGGGACTGATATCAGTGAATTACAGTATGAATGTTCATCACAAAATAGTAAGTCAGTTCTCTTCATTATTTCATGGGTTAGAAAAACTTGAGACTATGAAAGCACAGTTGCACATCAATGAGGATGTTCATCCTGTTGCTCAAAGACACAGAAGAATTGCATTTCATTTACAAGAATTTTTATTTTTATTTTTTTTTCTTCTTTTTTTTGTCCTCATATTCATCACCCATGCTTTGGTGAAAGAAGAAAAGCACAGGTCACGGCGAACAGTACTATGACTACAGGTATGCGGTCCATACCTCTATTGAGCCGTCCCACCTGTTCTACTTATTACTCTTCTCCCAATCACATGCCATCGACCAAGTATTATTATTTTCTTCAAAACCTGGTCATAACCAAAGCAGCACCCAAAAGGGTAAGGGGAGTTCTAATCATTGGACTTAAGTTGCAAGAGGAGGAGACCAAACACAGAAACAATGAAACACAGAATTGATAGACTATTGATAAACATTTTCCCAATTCACCAAAAAATTGTCCCTTCTAGAAAGGGGACCTCGTTGTTCCATTTTACACATTCGATTTACAGATGTTTGCCAATCCTGAAAACGGGGGGGGGAAAAGGATTGACCCATTTACGGCAAATTTCTCGTCTAGCTAAAAGCATTAATATAAACAACAAATGCTCCTGATGTACTGGCAATCTCTGATAATTTATACCCTGTTCACAAACCCCAAACACCACCATAGAAAGATTTAATTTTAAGTTTACATTAAAGATTATCTTTAGGGTGTTTCCTATCTCCTCCCAATATTCCAACAACCTTGAACATTGCCAAAACATATGTATATCGTTTGCCTTGTCATCCCCACACCTCGGACAGTTTTTCTGAATTTTCCCAATAGCTGTTAATCTAGCCGGTGACCAATAAACCCTGTGGAGTGTGAACAAATGGCTTTTCTTCAACCCTGCCGGATTGATAGTAAACCACAATTCTGAACAGGACCTTTGCCACAATGCTTTCACATCTAAGGTTGGAAAAATCCCCCCCCCACTTCAACAGGGGAAGGGATGCCCCATCCTCTGCTGTTTCCAACAGAGCATGATACCACAGAGCAACTTCTTTATTAATGAATTTCTGGTTTAATTTCTCTTCCCATGAACTCCTCCCTATTTCTCCTGTTCGTTGAGATTTCACCCAACTAGATATCTGAAGATACTTGAATTTAGAAACTGTCCCTCCAGTCCCTTCCTGAAATGCAGACCAGCTTAACAATTCCGATCCTTCTATTATCTGACCCCATCTTGCCGTCCCACTTGTTCTCAAGGGAATAGATAATTTATCGATAAGGCATTCAGGGGTACCAGGTGAGTCCCAGATGGGAGCAGAACTGCAAAAATAAGGTATCTCTAGCGCCTTCCGAAAATACATCCAAACGTTGCATGCATGTCTGGGTATCTTCAAACGTACCTTCTTAAAGTACTTTGGGTGTCCGAATTTGTGTAAAAAATTATCTGCTCTTTCCTCAAGATGTGCCGTTAAGGCTTTCCAAACCGGATCATATTCTGACTTCTTATTCAATAAATTTCTGATATTTTTTAGTTGAAATGCCAAATAATACCTAAAAAAATCCGGAGACGCAATACCCCCCCACTCTTTCTTTCTACTCATCTTTCTCCATGAGATCCTTACTCCTTTAGAGGCCCATACTAATGAGGATAAATCCCCCTGTAGTTTTTTAAACCAGCTCCTCTTAAACTCTAATGGAATAGTATTAAATAAAAAGGTGAATTTTGGGAGAATGCACATCTTCAAAATGTTAGATCTTCCAATTATGGAAAGAGGAAGAGCGGCCCACGCCTTTAGCAGTTTTTTGGTTTCCCCTTTACGTTATGTCAAAATTTAATTTAGCTACCTCATTAAGATCAGTTGTTAATCGAATACCCAAGTATTTGATCTCTTGTTTCACTAAGGGAGAAGCATAAGTCAAATTCCAACACATTATTTCCGTCTTTTCTGTGTTTACACTATAACCGGAAAATTTACCAAATTGTTCCATCAGAGTGTTGACCATAGGTAGGGTAGACCTGACATCACTGGTGTATAGCATAAGATCATCCGCATATAACGCTACTTTTTTTTTCCCAGCCCCCACTTCGAAATGGGATAATATCCTTACACGACCAAAGTAAAATTGCCAAAGGTTCAATGTATAAGTTGAAAAGCAAGGGAGATAAGGACACCCCTGTCGCGTACCCCGCCAGATCCTGAATTCCTGCGATAGTTGGCCATTAACCAGGACTCTTGCTGAGGGGCATCTATACAATTCCCTAACCGCCCTAACAAAAGGAAATCCCAAGCCCCCTTTTTCCAGCACTACCTTCAAAAAAGACCAATTAACACGATCAAAGGCCTTTGCTGCATCAAAAGTCAGGATCGCCAAAGGAGCCTTTTCTTGTTCCGCCAGGTCTACTGCAGCGAATAACTCGTGAGTTACCTCATGGAGTTGCCTCCCCTTCATAAAACCCTTTTGATCCAAATGAATCAGATTGCCTATGGCACTCCCAATCTCCTGGCTAAAATCCCTGTTTAAAGTTTGTAATCCGCATTCTACAAGGAGATGGGTCTATAGGATGCACAAGACATTGAGGTGGTCATTCTGACCCTGGCGGTCTTTGACCGCCAGGGCGGAGGACCGCGGGAGCACCGCCGACAGGCCGGCGGTGCTCCAATGGGGATTCCGACCGCGGCGGTAAAGCCGCGGTCGGACCGGCACCACTGGCGGGGTCCCGCCAGTGTACCGCCGCCCCATTGAATCCTCCACGGCGGCGCAGCTTGCTGCACCGCCGCGGGGATTCCGACCCCCCCCTACCGCCAACCAGATCCCGGCGGTCGGACCGCCGGGATCCGGATGGCGGTAGGGGGGGTCGCGGGGCCCCTGGGGGCCCCTGCAGTGCCCATGCCACTGGCATGGGCATTGCAGGGGCCCCCGTAAGAGGGCCCCTACATGTATTTCACTGTCTGCTGCGCAGACAGTGAAATACGCGACGGGTGCAACTGCACCCGTCGCACAGCTTCCACTCCGCCGGCTCGATTCCGAGCCGGCTTCATCGTGGAAGCCTCTTTCCCGCTGGGCTGGCGGGCGGTCTGAAGGCGACCGCCCGCCAGCCCATCGGGAAAGTCAGAATTACCGCCGCGGTCTTTCGACCGCGGAACGGTAATCTGACGGCGGGACTTTGGCGGGCGGCCTCCGCCGCCCGCCAAGGTCAGAATGAGGGCCTGAGTCCTTACCTGGCTTTAACAATAAACAAATTATCGCCTCTCTCCAGGATTTAGGTATCTGTGCCCCTTCTACCAGCATAGAATTGAATAATTCTAATAAAAATGGACTAAGTTCATCCCCCAAAACCTTATACAATTCATTAGGTAGGTTGTCTGGACCAACGGCCTTTCCTTTTTTCAAAGCCTTTATGCCTTCAACAAGCTCAGCCTTATTTATCTTACAATTTAATAAGGTCATTTCAGATTCCTCTAAAGCTGGAAGATGTGCTTTTTCTAAAAAATCTCTAATCAACTCCTCTGAATTAACCAAGCTTTCTGAATATATATCTTGAAAAAAAGATACAAATGCCCCCTCAATCTCTTCTTGCTCCACACAAATCTGGTTCGTATGATTAGATTTAACCAATAAAATGTACCTTTTGGAAAGGTCCGACTTAACCTTCCAAGCTAATAGTTTACTACAACCTTCTCCATATTCATAATGAGCATATCGACTACTTTCCCACTTTAACCTACTGCGATTCTCCAAAAAAGCATCTAAATTAATCCGAACCTTTTCCTCTTGGCGTGTCAACTCCTCTAATAGATCGTCCTTCCCTTCTAATCGTGCATTATGCATTGCAACTTGAAGAGTTTTTAGTGATGATTCCATATCTCCCAACTTTTCTTTTTCTTCTCGATGCTTATATATTGCCAGGCTCACAAGCCTCCCTCTAATATAGGCCTTAAACGCATCCCAAACACACCATAGACTTGCTGTACCTTGGTTCAAGTGGAAAAAATCTCTTGTATCTTTTTTAACACTTCTACTATTGAGTCGTCTAGGAATAAAGCGCAATTAATTGTACTCCTAATACCCTTATTTACGACTCTGATATCCAAGTGTAATTTTACTGCTGAATGATCTGAAAGGTGAGCTGGATTGTGGGCTACCTTTCTCACCTCTGGGCATAAACTTTTGTGTAATAAAAAAAAATCTATTCTTGATCTATGCCCATATTTTTTATTGTAAAATGTGTATCTATCTCCTTCGCCCCCTCTCCAGTGCCATATATCTACCAGTCCTAAGTCCTGCATGGCTTGTTTCACCTGTGCCCTCACTTTAGGTGAGTTAACCATACCCCGGGGGGTTGACTTATCGTGAGCAGGCTCTAACAGTATATTAAAATCCCCACATAATACCACTGGGTATCTAGCTAGAAGTAAAATATTGAATAACTCTTGAAATGGCATCGGATCATCTAGGTTAGGCCCGTAATAACCCGCCACAGTGACCCAATAACCGCATATGCACAGTTCTACCACTACCCATCTCCCCCTAGGGTCAACTTGCACCAATCCTACCTTAAGCTTTATGGATTTTTTAATCAGGACTGCCACACCTTTTATCGCGCTAGTTTGGGAAGAGCATACACTGAGAGAAACCCAATTCAAACGTTTAACCCAGCTCTCCCACTCTTTTTGTTGAAGATGAGTTTCTTGCAATATGATGATCTCCTCTTCCGCCAATCGTAAGTATTCAAAAATCTTCCTCCTCCTACATAACACCCTTAAACCATTTACATTCCAAGAGAGAAATTTCAACCTTAAATTACCATACTTAGACATTCCTGTCAGGAAGAAAATAAAACATCATGAGCACAGAACCCCCCCCCCTCCTGTTTGAGCAAATTCTGAGGACTTTCCTATATTTATCATTTTCAACCCACCTAACCCAAACCAAACCCCTACACCCAGTGCCTCCCGCCCCCTCAACCGACACCAACTCCCACCCAAACCCAGACCCCCCCCCCAGGGGAACCCTCCCTGATTCTACTAGGATAACCATCCTGTTATCCTCAATTCGAACTCCCCGTCGGACGGGACATTTCCACTAGATCTTATTTTGACGCCTTAATCTGATCTATAAATGCACTAACCTCCCCCGGGTCTCTCATGTTGTACATTTTATTCTTCCACATGATACGGAGAGCGGCCGGGAACCTTAACTGAACGGTAGCCCCAAGAGAGCGAAGCTCCCGCATAAAGTTTCCCAATTCCCACTGCCTATCTAACGTTGCTTTGGACACATCTGATCTTATCCTAAAGGACCAATCCCCCTTGGAGAAAACACCAACTTTAAGAGCTTCAGACAAGATTCTTTCCTTGATAGAGTACGTATTGAAGTTTATCAAAATCCTCCTAGGGTTCTTCCTTCCGGGATTTTTCTTGAACGGGTCACAATGGACTCTTTGGATATCCTCTTCCAGGTTAAGCACTGCTGTATTTGGGATAACCTCTTTTATCAAAGCGATCACATAGCCCTTAATGTCTTCGCCTTCCATTCCCTCAGGAACTCCCGAAAGCCTAATATTATTTCTCCTCATGTTGTTTTCCAGAGTCTCTAACAGACTTGAGTCAGAAACAGAAAATAAAGGCCTATGCTGACAAAAGGTGACATGCAAAGAACATTGTCTTCAGACGAGGAGATCAAGTGCTCATTTGTCAGCCACGACAATGTAAATCTAATGCTCCTTTTGATGCTGAGCCATTTCATGTTTTAACCAGCAAAGAGAAAATGGTGTCTGCGCAACGTCTGGAAAAATCTATCATGTGAGATTCCTTGCATTTCAAACATGTGGCTCAATGCTCGTCAAACACTATTGTCGATGTAGAGAACATCTGGAGAATCCATGACTCCTATTGCTCCTACATCACTGAAGCAGATCATTGACACTCTCATTACTGAAAGACTCCATTGAATGATGACGTATGTTTTAGAAAGTGGTGAAGTGAATGCAGGTTTAGGATGTTGAGTTTGCGATTACATGCTGAAGAATAAGATGTGTAATACATAGCTCTGTGAGTGGTGTAGTCATAGGTTGGTACTCAGGCTGGGGAGGATGCTACACTGGCAACAGCAGCTGTTGGGTTTTCTCTGCTTTAGACTCAGTATCCTGTTTGGCGATCCCACACGTTGGTTGTGTTTTACATTTACTTGGTTCCCTTTGTTGTTTGTTCGGTCTTAGGAAAGGCTCCATCAGTTTTCAATCCTCCCCTTTGGTTAGCTACACTCCTGTGCTACTCACCATCTGGCGTTTGTCCATCGCTCTGGCTCACTTAGCAAAGACTCCAAGACCGGAGGATTTCCTGACTGATGCTGCCTCTCCTTTTGGTTTCCTGGCTGTATCCTGGTAAATGGGGGACTAGTTATAGTGCTTCCTTTACTCGACCCCAAAAAGCACCATATTTAGTTTGGGCCTTAGAGTGGTTCATGGTTATTGTAGATCAGTTTCTAATTTATTGTGAGCTTTTGATATAGAAACCCGAAGCTCTACAACAGAGTCCTTGTGAACTTCTGAGACTAGCTGGGCTGATTACCTTCAGGACTAAACATGTCTCTCTCTCTTCCCTGGCCATTTTTTTCCCTGTGGTAGCGTTATCTTCATGCGTATTACTCATTACGCTGAGGATGTGCTGTCTTAGGAGACAGGAGGATTATTTCTGCTTTTGAGAAATTACCAATGTCAAGTTCTGACACCTGGTGATGTCGAAGTAAGCCTCAGCAAGGCCTACTAGTGCAAGGGGTTCGCCCTTCTCTGCACAAAGTCCTCAGACCATATAGGAAGAAGTTGGCACAGAAACTGAAATAAAAGACAAAGTTTATTAAACCTCATGAGGTGGTACTATAGTTCAAACAGCACACTTCGGTAATGTTTGAAGTACCACACTGAACTAAGAGAGCATGGTCCTTTTATACCCACGCAGGGGCTAAAAGAAGGTGGTACAATTATAGAAGCAAGGCTTCCATACATATAAGGTCATATGGAAATGCACAGTCGACAAGTAGGAGGGGCTAACAGTTTTCAAGGACTAGTAGACACATTACTGTCAGTTACTAATTACTAACAACTGCAGACCTTACTGGGCATGTGCGAAAGTGGGAGATGCTAAATATAACTTGTCACTAGACAGATTTTCAAGAGTAGTTAACAGGAAGGTAGGACAGAGCACATGGCGAGCACATGGCAGCATGTGGCAGAGATAATGGCTGCCATGAATACAAAATGGATTCCGCGAAATGTTCACAATAGTTGCTAAATACAAGATGTCTTCTGCTAATGCTTAATCTAATCGCTACTAAATTACAACAGTGAGATCAATACATCAAAATAATGTTTTGACGTAAATGATCAAGCACATCAAGCACACCCCCTAAACATGGAGAAATGTCATAAAGGAATGCAAAAGCGTTTTGAATCATAAAAGAGGAAATAAAACACCATACAAATGGCAGATGAACGGTCACTTACTGGCAAACCAAACAAATTGCAGGAGACACTGATGGAAAGACTGCATGGAATCCCTGAGGTATGCATCCTTGAACAATGGCTCCTGAATCTCAGAGTGGCACCTCATGTATGGACGTTTAGCACCAACAAGCACATGTTCAAATAAAGGAGAGGGGCTATAATCCTTGGGTTCCCAAACATGGAGGGAGTGGGTTTGCATAATCCCACAGACTGAGTCAAAGTAGTGATTTTAGTGCAAGGAGAGGATGCCAAGGCTCTCCGGACAGCTGGCTGTATCTTGCTATCCAATGTTGCGTGGGTGACTAAAGCCATAGTTGTATCTGTAGGAGTGGTACCCATTAAATCAGAAAGAAGGACTATAAAGTGTTCCTATGCAAGTATCTAGGACATTAATAGACCCATCTAAGTGTAAAGAAGGGGGAGACCAACACGTTGGAAACTCAAGCAAAGGTACCTCTAGTTAGTTGAATTCGTGTTTACTTTTTTCAACTTTATCTCCACTGTTGTTCCACACTTCATCTACAAGCAATTATTTTTTGCTTTTCTTTTTTTATTGACTCAGATGACCTCGAAAAAGAAAGAAGTGGGCACAGTCAATGCTCCTTAAGACTATAAAATGGTCACTAGTGCAAAAAACGGTTCTTGGAAGAAGAAATGTATGAGATAATCATTGCCATGCGTTCCTTCCAATCTCATTGAAACAGAGCCCAAAGCAATATGGCTGCTAAAAACTCAAGTAAGCTTGTACAGCCATTAACTAGAAATGCACAATATGGAAGAAAAACAATACAGGATGATGCAGAACCCAGGAGAGGAACAGGTGCTGTTGGTCTGAATCTCCTTTTCAGACATGCCATGCCTGGAGCTGCAGATGAAAGCCAACATTTTGAACCTACAAGGGTGGAAGGTATTGTCAGGGAAGTCTACAGTAAACATACAGGACTCTTCCTGGAAAAGAAAATTTATGGCATCAAATGACATAGCAAGTAGAGATGACAACTATAAACCTTTTAATGCCTCAAAATTTCAATGCTGGGGAAAGCTAAGACGTGTTTCGATCTTAACATACAATAGAAACAGGCCCAGAATTGTGAGACCCTCCACAGAATGCCGGACACAAATAACAGATATGAAACATCACAGCACAAAGGCCTATCTCGGGGCAAGGTGGAAAGGAAGAAGGAGCCCGGGTTGACAATCAAGTGCAAGTAAGCATATATGAATACATAGGAATACAATCATGTGGAAAGAGAACTCATAAAAATGCTAATTAAAAAGGCTGTGAGGTAAATACAGAGTGCATTGTCAACTGGCAGGCATGCAACTAGGAAGGTGCAAGCATAGGAGGCTATGCCTTACATTCCTACCCTACCTTTATAAATTACTTTTTCAATTAAGATCACAGGCGTAACAAAAGTCCAGGCAGCCGGCGCAGAGCGCAAGGTCCAGAGGGCCCCCTCAGCCGATGCCCGGGCCTGAGAGCTCCTGATTAAGTCTTGATTGCTGGGGGGGCCCCCTCAAGTTTCTGTTTTTCTAAATGTTGTTCAATGAATATAAGTAAAGAATGTATGTATGGTTTGTAATTAACTTGAGTAATACATCCTTATAAAGAATGCCCACGAGAGCCTTTTGAGATATTGGCACTGCCCTTTCTCAGAAAACATTTTCTAGTCAGTTGATATCCCAATCAATAGACTATACTACTGCTGGGATTTGAGTGAGCCATTAGGAGCACTCAGTGTTATAGATTAAATACCCTTGAAAATGTAAGTGGGAAGATCGTCCTCCACTGAGGAAGCAAACAACGTTCAAGCAAGTCGACCATGGTCTGGTGGACTGTCAACACTCAACAGTTCAAGTGGTTGCAGCTATCTTCCAATAATAATATACATCCTACATTCAAAGTGACCCCTAAAGAAGAGATGATAAAGAATGTAGTGGAGGGCACTCATGTGTGCAACGTCAGAGCAGGCACGCCACTGCGTATTTGGGTCAGGAGTGACTTTCCAGGCCAAGCTAAAATGAACAGTTTCATTGCATGGAAATGCCAATGGCTCTGTAGTGCACTGAAAATGAGGAAGGCTGAGATAACATTCCCACATTGTTTCTGCAGTTTCACAAATTAAGGAATCTCATACTTGTGAATGGATATACTGTATGTATTGCTCATCTGCATATTTGTATATCATGGTTGATGGAGCCTGGGGCCCTATCTTTTCATCTAGGGTCCGATGAATCTTTTCTTCTCTGTTCCGAGGGGTGAAGAGATAATTTTAGCAAATCATCCAAATCGATTACAGTGGAACTCAGTAGTCATGCATTAAACCTGAAAGTCCAAGCTAAAGTTTCAAAGGGCTTTATCAGAGACTCAAAACCAAAGTTATATAGGTGAGTCTCAAGACCATAGTATAGATATACAAAATCACCAATGGAAAATTAAGGCGTTGCACAATGGTAAATCGAAGCAACATATAAAGGACCAAGAGTTCAATAGCCACAATGCAGAAAATCAGGAAAAGTATGTGGTGTCTGGATTCTAAAATTAAGTTCTCTTGCCTAACTACTAAATCTAGCTCCTAAACTACTCTAGTATTAAAGGAATATCTAGGAAAGGTTAGCAATCAGAACTTTAGTAGAGGATTCTGTTTAAGGGGTGCAGTGGCATAAAGCCACATAGAGAATATGTGGTCTGTACCTCAAAAGGTCTGTTCTGAGCAAGGTGCAGAGAGAGTCTGAACCTTCACCAGCTAAACTACTCTTAAAGCTTGGTTTTTCCAAGTGTGATGACATCATGACAAAAATTCTCATTTTGAAAAACAAATCTGTAAGGCAGCTATAATTAACAATTCAGTCTTCCAAAGCCTTCAAATCCTGACCTTGATACATGCTTGCATTCAGGAATCTCAAAAGCTATAGCTGCAAGTGCCAGGATACTCCTTTCGTCCAGTATAGTTCTCTCAAACCCTGTGCACAACGGGCTCCGTGTTAACTTCAGCACCTGCAGCTTTGGAAAAACAAGCTTTCATGTTGAAGATTAGAACATATAAAAAAAAAGGGGCCTTCACCCCGACCAACTAAAATGAACACAAATATATTTTTAGTTCAAATATGTTTTTAATATCTATCTTGTTGAATATAAAATGATTATAAGGAATATGAGGCCATATCTATGAAGCACTGCATTAGCGATTACCAAATAGATATTTTTACCAAATCGCTATTTGGAATTCGCTAAATGCGATGTAACAACATAATCGCTAAATATTTTGCAATTACCTAAAATTCACAATTGCAAATAGCAATTACCAAATAGCGATTTGGTAAAATAGGAATTTGGTAATCACAGTTTGCGATTTTTGCATTATGCAGCAGCTTGATGTCCTCACAACCATGAAGGGGGTCAGTGCATGCTATTTCCAGAAGCCTGAACCACAGTAGGAGGCAGACATAGTGAGCACAGCATCAAGGAGCCATTCAGGAGTGTCAGGCAGGACCCAGACACACCATGGCCACTGAGGGGAATGCCAAGGATACTGGAGGCAGGAAGAGGAAGCTCAAGTTCAGTGAGCGGGAGGTGCTCACTGAAGAGGTGGTGAAGAGCCATGACAAGCTCTTTGGTAAAAACTTACTCCATGTCCCAGACAGTGAGAAGACCAAATTGTGGAGTGACATCCAGGCGACGATCAGCACAGTGGGTGTGGTGCAGCACTCCATTGAGGAGATGCACAAGCGTTGGTACGATTTGCATACACGTGCAAAGGAGAGGGTAACGACCAGGCATAAGGAGGCAAGGAGCACTGGCGAAGGACCATCCATCCAGACACCATCCGCCCCCTTAGAGGACATGGTGGAGGAAACTCTGCAGCCGGAAGCCATAGTTCGGGTCATTGACATTGACACCTCAGCCACACCAGGCACCAGCACAGGTAAGGACGACAATCATTTGAATCACAATATGTGCATGCAAAATTGTCCCCTAGAGAAAATCTATGTTAGCACTCACTGTTCAAAATAGTCCATGCCACACATTGCATTCAGCCCAACAATGCCTTATGTGGCAGTCCATACTCCAACTGTGAACCTAGAACAAACATTGCAGCATTGCACATCTTCACTCAGATAGACAAGACAGATTACAATTAGAAACTCTGTGTCAGGAAAATTGTTTACTTCAAAATGAAACTGTGAACTGAGACATGCAAACGTAATATGTATCTGAAATACTGCTCATTGATGTTGCAGATATCCCTGCACCACATGCAGCAGAAACAGAACCTGGGGAAAATGAGGAAAGTGTGAGAGCGTGAAATTTCTAATATGTTTATTAATGGTTTTAGTATTAATAACGAGTGATGAACTAATACGCAAAACGAGAAAACTTTTAAAGTTGTTTTTCTGTTCTTGGCTGAGCAAAATTATATTCAGATGCTGTAGTTATTTTCCATGATTCGAAGCTTCAAAATAATAAATGTTTTCAAGCTTGTGTAGATATATCCACAGCTACCCCTAGCGGGTTGCGTGACATGTTTTACAAGGTCATGTATTAACTGAGCGCTGCATAAGTTGAAATGTTCTATTGTTTGAGAATGTTACTAATATCTGGTCTTTCCTCGAGGATCGAAGTAATGTAGCAGAGAAAGTTTCTTCCCAAGAACAAGATATGCAAGAGGCGGATGAGACAATGGAGTTACAGACGAGACGGAAGGAGAGTGTATCTACCGAAATAAAATCTTATAGTTAGCTTAGGTTTGTCAAGTTTAGGTCATCAAATTAGTTGTCGATTGGCTGAAATGAAAACACCCCATACATTGACCAATCAGGAGTTCATTAGATTTTAGTATAATAATCTGTACAGACTAATTAGAAAAAGAGAGAGAGCTTGGAGTTCGTTGGGAATGCGTGAACTGAGGGTTCGTTGTTCCTTGAGAGCAGACAAGTGTCGAGATTAGCTGCCGATAGGCCTAAAACTGTTGATGGTGTCCTCAAGTGGAAGTTGATCATTTGCTGTTACTGCTATTGTGGTAATGTGTGTTTTTTATTTGTGAATTGTGTCTCTCTTGCATTTCAGGTACCAACTGCAACTAATAATTATATTGCTGCACATTATTAGTTTTTATATATTGACATAATTGAGTTAAGAGTTTTTCTAAATTTGTGTTTCTAAATTCTTTTCACATGAAGCCCAACATGTAAAGCTAATTTGTGATTAGTTAGGAGAATAATCATCTATTGCTTATGATCTGGTTTGAATTAATTTGATGCTGAACTAAATGTATTCCGTACCATCATTACCAGTTTTTGTACTATTAATATGTGTGATTCTTTTAGAGATAATCTGTTTAACTGTATTAATCAAATTGAGATATAATTCGCTGTTTCAATGAGCCGCTATTGATTCTATACACATATCATTTGTGTTTGAGAGTAATCTTCGTGACCTTAGCATTGTTAATATAGGGAAATAAATGTATGTATTCTTGATACTAAACTGGTGTGATTATTGTCTGAAGCTTTATAATATTGAATATTGTTGTTTCGTTATTGATTTGTTGGTTCTCACAATTCCCATTGGTGGCATCCCCTCAAACCTATGTCCCTTTTATCCATCGTCCTCTAGCGCAGGATCCATTATATGGTATAAATGAAAGTCTGGGTCTCGTGGCGCGCTCACAGTTTTTTGATGATGTCATAGTGGGACTGTGAGGTTCGATCGTGTTAAAGTGGTTTGTTCTTCCTTTCTTTCTTTTTTCAAAATTGTTGAACAGATTAACATGATGAGTGACTAGTTGCTTAAGGTGACTTTCCCCAGTTCTTGGAAACCCCCTAGGTTGATGGGTATGTTCTCGGCAGCGTTTGATTGTAGTTGAGTGAGGTGTATAAAGTGTTTGCGCTTGCACAGCTTTAGCTAATTTGCAGATGATCGTGTTGAGTTTAGAGGAGTAGGAATACTCTAATTAGTGATTAGATGGAGTGGCCCTACTCCTATAGGTATAAGAGCAGGGAAGCAGTGTTCTTCATTTAAGTGTGGCGCTTGTTGCAGGAAAAAATTATCCACGTGGTTGGTTGTTGATGACAGACCTAAAGAGAGAGGTCTGGGACTCCGGAGCATATTGACAAGTATAAAGAGACACTTGGTATACGTTGCAATTCGTTCATTTAGTAGACGATCTGTCGAGATTGGTGAATTGAGTTTTAAAGGCAGGCCTGCCTTGCTGGCTGCTTTTAAATTAAAGTTATATGCAAATTCGACATTAGAATTAAAAGTAGTTACAAAGTGTTAAACTACCTTATTTTTACATATAGGTCACCCCTAAGGTGTGCCCTATGTGCCCCTAGGTCTGGGTGCAATGTAACTATAAGCAGGGACTTTATAAAAATAGCTGTATAAGCCCTGGTGAGGTAAAAACAGCCAAATTCATTTTTCCCTCATTGTAGTAAATGGCCTTCATAGGCTAGAATGGGGAGACTTTATTTTAATTTTTAAAGTCTCCTTAAATGATGCATACCAAGAATTTGGTATCAAATTAATTGTTGTAATAAATCCCACAACTTCCATTTGTTGGATTTAATATAACTTGTTCAGGTAAAGAGTTTTAAACTTTACCTGAAATGTTGCCAATTTCAGCCCTGCATTGTTTTTGCTGCTGTGCTCTGATTGGCCAGCCTCTAGCAGCTTGGCCAAGCTGCCTTGATGAGGTGTGAAGTGGCCTGGCTTCACACAAAGGAATGTGCCTGTGGGAGGGAATCTCCCCTCAGCAGATGGTGAGGCAGGAAGGGGGAGGGCTGCCAAACTGGTTTTCAAAGGCAGAGAAGGACATTTGGAGCAACCAGCAACACCCCCACATCCTGCAACCCCAGACAACTAGGTGCCCCCTTGATTAGATTAGGAGAGGGCAGGAGAGGGGTGTGTTTATGATTTTTAGCCACACCAGTGGGTGGGCTCAGCCAGATGTAACCTCCAAAAATCAGATTCAGCCATGATGGATTTTTAGAGAATGTTGCCTCCTGGGATTGATTTTTGCCATACTTCCAAGGAAGTGGTCATCACAGGGGGAAGGACCCTGCACCTCATTGGAGAACCAGGACCCCCCTGCTTTTCACCCAGGAGCAAGGATAAAACTGGCAGACCTGCACCCACACCTCAGTTCCCTACCACATCCAACAAGGAAGAACTACAGAAGAAGAAGGACTGCCCTGCTGGACCCCTGCCCTGCGCCTGGAACCTGCACTCGGAAGGACTGCACCAGCTGCACACCTGGGCTTCACCACAAGAAGGACTTTGCCTGGCTTCAACTGGTTCAAGGAGGGACTCCCTGTTTGCTACAGGTGAAAAATTGCTAGCCAGAGTCCCCTGCACCAACTCCTGAAGAAAGCGACCAGCTGACCACTGTCCAGGGCCAAAAAGGAGTTTGCGCCAGGTGCATTCTGGGAGTTGTAGTCCGCACCGCCCAAGGACCATCTCAGAACTTCTGGACCCTTGGGGTGAGCTGTGGACCTCAAAAGAACCTTAAAAGAACATCTAGGAGAAGCCCCAGAAGTTTTGAGAAGTTTGGAGAACTTTTGTAAAAAAGCTCTATAGAGGGACCGACCCGCCGTGGCAACTCTAGCCGGCTTGCCTCAACCGCGACCCGGCCTGATTTGCTGGTTCGTCCCGGTAAAGAAAATCTCAGAAAAAGAGACTAGGGGGTGGTCATTACAACATTGGCGGTAAAAGCCGCTTACCGCCGTGCAGAAGACCGCCAATACACCGCCGCGGCCGCAGAATTCCGCCACAGCTATTATGACTCACATCTCGGAATCCGCCGAAACTCAGACACCCACACAATACGCTACACCAAAGGTCAGTGTTAAACTGGCGAAAACAAAACCTCCCCCTCAACGCCAACAGAAACATGCCCATGCTATTACGACACACAAATCCACCCGGCGGTCTTTCAACCGCGGTATTCCATTGACGGTACACACCGCCGCGCTCAAAATACACACACATCTCCAAAACACCGCCACATTGGACAATTCCAAATACTCACACCTGATACACATTCACACACCACTCCCACACACCCAACACAATATAAAACACACACCCATATCACCCACAAACCCCTACGACCAAAAATACAGAAAGAAGGCCAGAGAGAGAGCACAGAATAGACAATACCACCACACAGAGGCACACAACACCATCACCCACACAACATCCACGCACAAAACACCACACACCACTACACATCACTACACTCATCACCACATACACCACCTCACACATCACACACACCACCCCATGGCACGCGAAAGACACCCCCGGTTTTCCGACGAGGAGCTCAGGGTCATGGTGGAGGAAATCCTACGGGTAGAGCCACAGCTATTTGGCTCACAGGTGCAGCACACCTCCATAGCCAGGAAGATGGAGCTATGGCGCAGAATAGTCGACAGGGTCAATGCAGTGGGACAACACCCAAGAAATTGGGAGGACATCAGGAAGAGGTGGAACGACCTACGGGGGAAGGTGCATTCAGCGGTCTCCAGGCACAACATCGCGGTACAGCCGACTGGCGGGCGGACCCCCACCTCCTCCCCCACAACTAACAACATGGGAGGAGCAGGTCTTGACCATCATGCATCCAGAGGGCCTCGGAGGAGTCGGTGGAGGAATGAACACTGGTAAGTCAAATCTTAACTATCAGATCCCCCACCCTACCTGCATGCTATCACACCCCCCCACCCTCACACCCTCCCCTATCACACCAACTCCACACTAATGTACTAAGAACACAAACCACACATCCCAAAAACAAGCCCTGCATGACACAACTAAGCATGGTCACCCCTCACCAAAGCATGCTCACTGCACATACACAGAACAACCCCCTAACCATCATCACACAAGCCCCCACACAGGAATGCTAGCACTGGGGTACACTCTCACCCACCCATTGCACACCATTACACACACACATGCAATAATCATGCTCTTATGCCCCTGCAGGATCACGAAGGACCGTCACCACACCGGAGGGTCCAGACATCTCCTCTCCACCCACAGAAGAGGCCCACAGTGACAATAGCAGCTTTGCCCTACTGGAGCCTGATGACCAGCCCGGACCATCGTGGGCCTCGGGACAGTCGGTTCCCCTTGCACAGGCACAGCCCAACACTGACCTTCCACCCTCTGGTAACACCAGCACAGCACCCACCCAGCGGGCCCAAACCTCCCTACCCAGGACAGGTCAATCAGCTGTGTGTCCACCACTACAGGGAACCCAGGGTAACCCACCATCCCAACAACAACAGGGACCTGGGGGCAGTGGTAGTGGGCACACGGTCCAGGGGACGGAGGCACAGGAACACAGGGGAGCTGGGAGGGCTGCTGTGCGACAGGGGGCGGACAGGCCCAGGGAGCCCACTCTCCACGAGGCCCTCTCCTCCATCATGGGAGCATACCACCACTCCCAGGAGACGATGGCGACTGTCCTGGTCAAGTTTCAGGAGACCCAGAGCCTGCAGGAGGAACAGTATTTGGGCTTCAGGGAAGAGCTCAGGACCATCAGCTCCGCCTTGGGCACCATCGTAGGGGTGCTGAAGGACATACAGCAGACCTTGAGGGACACTGTGGCACTCCAAGGGGCCCCTGACACTTGCCAGGACGATGAACTGCCCACCACCTCCGCCGGCGCTAGTGGACAGGACGCCCCGCCACAGGACCACCACACCAGCACCCCACCCCCTGCAGACGGACAACCACCACGCAAGCGGTCCCTGAGATCCAGGAACAGGACAGAGCAAGATGGCAAAACATCCGCCAGCAAATGAGACCACTCTGATTGTCCCCCCCACCGTCCCACTTTGTTACCCTGTCCATACAGAAACTGCCCCAGCTCCACTTCCTATGCCCAGATGGGCAGTGCACCTGTGAGACTAATAGACTGGACTCTGCCATGGACATTCCTCCACCATCACCCATCACCATTTTACAACCCCCCTCCATTTTTGAGCACTTAAATAAACACCCTTGAACCACAAAACATTCTGGAGTCAGTCTATGATTTTGTAAAATGTATGATCAATGACAGTGTCAAAATGCTTTTTTAGTTGTTAAGGCAACATACCAATGTCACACATCACAAGTCCTTGAAGGATGCATGCAGATGACACGTTGGTAACCACACCTGTGAAACCGTAATGGAAAGGAACAACTCAGTTACCAAATAATCCCATTAAATTACACACTGGATAGAGTAAGACGTGTGACAGTGAATGTAATGTTAAAAATGAAAATGTTCTCACCTGTGTGTCACTGGAAATATTGCTGTATGACTGACTCCCTGTTGTCGTTGTCTTCTTCCTCAGCTTCCTCCTCATCACTGTCCACAGGCTCCACAGCTGCCACAACACCGTCATCTGGACCATCCTCCTGCAGAAAAGGCACCTGGCGTCGCAAAGCAAGATTGTGAAGCATCGAGCAGGCGATGATGATCTGGCACACCTTCTTTGGTGAGTAGAATAGGGAACCACCTGTCATATGGAGGCACCTGAACCTGGCCTTCAGGAGGCCGAAGGTGCGTTCTATCACCCTCCTAGCCCGCCCAGGGGCCTCATTGTAGCGTTCCTCTGCCCTGGTCCTGGGATTCCTCACTGGGGTCAATAGCCATGACAGGTTGGGGTAACCAGAGTCCCCTATTAGCCACACCCGGTGCCTCTGGAGTTGACCCATCACATCATGGATGCTGCTATTCCGCAGGATGTATGCGTCATGCACTGAGGCAGGGAACATAGGGCCATATTTATACTTTTTGACGCAAAACTGCGCCAACGCAGTTTTGCGTCCCAAAAAATTGCGCCGTCTAACACCATTTGGAAGCGCCATGCGGGCGTCAAATTTATACTTTGACGTACGGCGGCGCAACCAACAGGTGGGAGTCATTATTTCGTGACGCACACAGCGTCGGTCTGTCGTAAAGGAAACCAACGTAAATGCGACGCACATCACTGTGGGTCGATTTACGACAGCGCAATCGTGAAAACGCCGTTTTTTTTTCACGCTATTGCGTTACATTTTTGCGCGAAAACTGCCCTTTCAGGAGAGGAGACCCAAAATGGATCCTAGATGCCCCAACAGACCCCAGGAGGATGAGAGCAGACCAGGAACCAGCCAGGAGGAAGCATACAGGAACCAGGACATTTAAAAAAAAAAAAGAAAGTGTTGCTTCAGTGCAGAGGAGCAGGAAATCCTGGTGAAAGAGGTGACGGAACACCAGTACCAACTTTTCATCTCCTCAAAATTGCCACTCAGTAGGAGAGAGGCCATCTGGAAACAAATTGTGGACAAGATTAACAGTGTGGCTGAAGAACGCCGGACAGTCACCGAGTGTAAGAAACGCTGGCATGACTGCAAACGTAGGACCAAAGAGAAAATGGCCAGGAACAGGAAGGCAGCAATGCAGACTGGAGGGGGGAGTCCAGCACAACAGGAGGCCCTGGACCACATGGAGGAGATGGTCGCAGCCGTCATCCCGGAGGAGATCGTCACAGGGATTCAAGGACTGGACAGCGCAGACTACCACGACACAACGCACATGCAGGGTAAGTCGCATGGGGAATTCAAATGCAATAATGAAGATTGTAAGCAGGGGGGGGATACCTACTACACAATGCATGTAAGTCAGCACATATATGAAGTGGCATGGGGAAAGGGGCACGGCAGGGGGGCATGCCCAGTACTGACCAAAGCTGGGGCACGACAATATACAGCAACAACAACAGTCCCACGGGGACATCCTGTAATTACAACAAGAGAGCCAAGGGAAAGCAGTGACAGGTGGGAAGGACACTACCTCAAATCCACATCCAGGCACTTGTCTTGCAAAATCTATTCCCCATCAACTAGGTCCCTACCTGTAATGCTGTAGCAAATACAACAACTGCAACTTAACTGCCACCACAGTTGACAATAACACCTCTCATCTCTGTGCAGCTATAGTACCAAATGGCAGGAACCCCACCCTGGAACATACATACCTAAAATAGGGGGTGAGGATGACATCTGCAATTACTCCTAGAAATAAGACAAAGGTACCAGTACACTCAAATGCCGAATGTCCATAACTGACACATACATAACCCTAAGTAAACAGCAATAGGAGCCACACAGCACTAACGACACACACATGCTGCATACGTCAGGGTCCCTCACATGCCTGGCTAACAAGGCTACATCACTAATGTCATACTGCTCAGACAACAACATTGAGGAGGGGACACAGGCAACTGGTCACTGAGACACATCTGCACAGTCTTACAAAAAAATAGGACATTCATACGATAAACAGGCCAATCCAGTAAGACACACATTATACCCCATCATATACAAACATCAACAATGTTTACATCCATTCCACATCCTAACATTGACATGCATAGGTAATGCCACGTAACATGTACAGTTCATGCAATGTGAATAAAAAGTGTATGGGGCAGGGCCTGAGAGGCAAGTGTGCTGGCAGGGCAGTCACAACACCCACAGTCAGTCAAAGTGTAGTGTGGCAAGTGAAACGTATACTTTGCGCATTAGCCTCAGGCTGGAGGCCTTTGTGCATCTTACCCTGAATGTACTAATACTCATTTGCTCACATCTAAGAGCCTCAGAGCACTTTGCACTAAATGATTCTCACTGCCCTTCCTATCAGTTAATGTAGCAAATAGTCAGTCCTAGGGTGTTGTTAATTAGTCAAATCACCCTGTTTTGCCTACTTCTGCACTGGAGTTTGCCAGAACATATTCACTCTGTGCCCCAGTCAAGGATACCGTCTGGTACGTTGCTGATAGATGTGGTAGGGTTGAAGGTTACTAACCTACACACATACTATACTATCCTAAACAAACATATATATATATATATATTTTTTTTTTTAATTAAACAGGAATCCCAACATTGCCCCCCACCCACCCACCCACACAAAAATATTAGATAGAAAGAATAAGTACCCCCCGCCCTCTTACCTAACACTAACTAAGCTAATTTCCTATACTTATCACAAGTCACAAAAGGTGTTAAGTACGTGTAACATACTGGTTGCTACAGTCCTAGGTACCCTGTTTCACAGTAATATCCCAGTCTTTGTGGGTGGTGTGGGAAGAACAACCAACAATCCCATGTTCAATGCACACCCAGGAGTGTACAGAAAGTTCAACAAGTATGTGCCTTCACACACAACACCTATGAAGGGCTAGCAACACGTTGTAGTCAGCCCAACCTTGTCACATCCCAGGTCCACACATGTCAAAATGATATGACTTAGCCCAACATAACATACTATTAGTGAGGCATGTTTAACAACACACACAGAGGAGGTACAACACCCATTCACATGATTCAACTGAACACCTAGGCCATTGCACTCAAGTCACATACACTTCGAGTTCACCTTGTGGAAGTACATGGCCCCGGAAGATCCGACCTACAGTGTACACAGTCCATCCTCAACTAGGAAGAAACACTTGTCATCAAAGCCATGTGCCTAAGCTATCTGGGAGACTGTCAGTCTGATATGCAGACTCAGTTGATGGCAAGTCCCTGACCAAGTCTAACATTGACCAGTGTATTCCAAATGAGTCATACCATTCCCAATTGCCGCCCTAATTGAATGGGCTACAACCCCTCAATCTGAGAGATGACTAGGTATTGCTTTACAGAAACATTATTCAAATTTGATATCACACTAAAACAACAAAGCCAATGAATGGCCAGCACATCAAATCATGAATTCTCTTGAACACACAGTAATCCATCATGCTTCATTACCAAACAATGTAAATAGCACTCAGGCGACACTCACTGTAGGTATCGGGGTCGTCAAAATGGGCCACCTTTCCCACGGTGTACGGGGCTGGTCCACCTGTAAAGCATGAAACAAAGATTATACTCAGACTGGGTGAACGGAAAAATAATTTCTGTTACAATGACACTGTGTGAATATGACATGGTAAAGATAGACTTTCACACATGCTCATCCTGCATGGATGACTTTGTATTCAACATTATCATTGGATGAGTCTCCTGCTCCAGTGTCACACCCTACTACACTCATGCAGTGGCCAGGACAGTCATGTGTCGTCCAAGTTAATCCTCCATTAGTATGCCCCAACAATAATGTTAACCATACATCTCAGCATGTGCATCCCAGAGAGACATTCCAAAACTGGTTCCATGAGGACTGCATGACCACTCACAATCAAACAGGCTATGTGGACAGGTTCAACACACAGCAACCAGACACACATGTGACATATGTGTGAACAACATGACTAACTTCATGTGACGTGAAGGCAACACACATGTATAGCATCATCATGTGTTTCCAATTTTCTGTCTAGCTATGGCGTCTGCATATGTAGGTATGTTGTTTCTACATGACGTACTCACTGGCCATTATGACCAGTGGAGTACAAATAGAGCAGTTCACGTGTTGCTTTTCTGACACAAATGCAACACTACATTACATGCAGCTACAGGCATCTGGTATGTGTTGCAAAAATGATCCATCGGACTGGTAGCATAGGTCTTCATACACATTCTGCAACAAATACACATTAGGACACATATGTATACCTTTGTAGCGCAGCATTTGCAACATTTTGTGACGCAGAGAGGGGGCAACTTAGCAAAATTCAAATAGATGTTGGATTTTAATGCTGTTATTGCGTGTACATGTGTTGCAAAATATGGGGATTTATGTGTATAACCATGGGCCTAGGTTTCCCTAGCATTACACACAGTCAGCTACTTATTTTGCAGATTGGCTAACAATCATCACATGTTCACACACAGATTTCTATCATTCCCATTTAATTGATTTTTACTCACCAACATGGCCACCAATGCGGAGTCCCAGGTGGTCCAGCAGGTCCTGTTCACTGGTGATCAGATCTGCCCAGCGGTGCTTGAGTTGGTGTACATTTCTCTGACTCCCGTAGACCCGGACCAGGTGATGGCGCACCTTCTCCCACCGGATTTTCCTCGCCTCCGTGTGATACCCCTGTATCACACGGCCCCCAGCTTCCAGCATTAGTGGGAGGAAATGGCTTACTAGCCATATGAACCCCCCCAATTCGTCTTCACCCATCCTGGACAGGCGAGGCCTACCTGACATATTGAGAGGACTAATAATGGACAAAATAAATATGAAAGTAAAAGTGGGAAATGGGGAAAGGTAGAGGTGTGAAAGAAAAAGAAGAAGGAGAAAAATAGCCCAACTAACCCCCCAAACTATGCTACCCACAACAGACTCCCACTGACAATACAAACTATCACAGGTATAGACAAAATTAACACTAAACAGACTGAGACAATGTTATACAACAATAATAGATTGACACTAAGACAAAATACAAGGCACACAGGACACAAAAGCAGTAAAACACAGGACAACACCTTTCACACAACCACACAGTCTAGATAAATCTGAGACTGCAAAGTGAAAGTGAAAGTTAACTCCCAGTACAGATTTTGTAAACAGGATATCCTATTACATCACTTCCTGCAGAAAATGGCCACCGTTTTTATTTTCCCGTTATGCGTCATATTTTCACGCATACACAGTTGTGCGTCATTTTTTGTTGACGCATTACAGTGCACATGATGCGGAGTGAAAAACATATGATATGAATATTAATAATTTATAATGTACATGAGATGACCAACATATTGTCCATGTAGCGTCAATTTTACCACGCATACAGCATGGGCGTCATTTTTTTTACACGTACAGTAGTGCACATGATGCGGAGTGAAAAAATATGATATGAATATTAATAATTTATAATGTACATGAGATGACCAACATATTGTCCATGTAGCGTCAATTTTACCACGCATACAGCATGGGCGTCATTTTCTTTACACGTACAGTAGTGCACATGATGCGGAGTGAAAAAATATGATATGAATATTAATAATTTATAATGTACATGAGATGACCAACATATTGTCCATGTAGCGTCAATTTTACCACGCATACAGCATGGGCGTCATTTTTTTTACACGTACAGTAGTGCACATGATGAAGAGTCAAAAATATTGATGATGTAAATTATACTTTGAAGGCGAAATATTAAGAAACTTTTGGATACATTTGTATTTGACTCTGCATTGTGTGCACTCATGTACGTGAACAAATTATGACGGCCATGCTGTATGCGTAGAATATGGAGCAAATTTATCCTTATGTCTTCATGTTTTTAGCTTTGGAAAGGTGATTTGTCATGGTCAAACGGTGCGATGTGATACACATTTGTGTTTGTATATGACACATGTCCGTTGTTTTATGTATAGAAGGCATTCACACTGTAATGTTTGGGATACGTTAACTAATGTATTGACCATATTTGACGACATATTTGGTGTAATTGCTGATGGCTATTTTGAAATGATGGATGGGATACCATTCTGTATTCCGTCTCCAAAATGTGTCCACATTTATGATGGTGATGCTTTTATCTGTAGTCCTAACAGGGAGTGGGAGAGTCACTTTCAGTTTTTATGGGGCTGAGCATGTCCCATTATGATTTTGTGTTTCAGATTTGTGTTGGACTTGTGACATGGAGGCCACACATGTGCCTTATGCATGTGTTTAGTTCACAAGTACATGATTCTTGTATGTTTTGGGGGCGGTAGAGGTGGACTTAGGCCCCCAGCACCCTAGGATTTGACCATCCAGAATAGCTACTGTATCCATGGAGTATGTTTATTATATCATGGCAAACCTGCAGCAGCGGGCTAATGTAAGGCCATATGGTATGAATGACTGTTGACCATTCATTGATCTCATTAGCCCATTTGACGTTTGCAGTAATGATGAATTGGAGCTAACTTGCATACCATTTTCCTATGACTATGTTTGCAAGACTCTCAGCGTTCCCGATGTGATAATGAGAAGAATATTTTGGTTGTCTGTGTCCCTTTCTGCATAAACTGGTTTAATGTCATGTTACAATCTTCCTGCTAGGTTCAAACTGGGACACAACTGTGATGGTCTACTTTCAAATATTAGATTGATTGTATGACATATGTGTACATGTGTGTGGGAATGTGGATCCACTATCACCTGTCTGGGTGTATGTTGTCACTGTAACTTCAAGGTCTCCTCCTGAGTTAGTGGCAGCTGATGTTGTAGCTATTGTGTATTGCTCATATCACACACTTGAGAGTAGCCATTGATGACATGGTCACGTACACATGGATGGTCCCACCCAGTCTCTGAACACGTGTAATGTGACTTTCAAATGATCTCCAATTTTGGGCTGGATGAGAGACTGTTTCAGTTGTTTGGATCCGGCATGTGTAATTGTCACATTTGTACTCTTGTTGGGCTCTGTGTATGGTAATGTATCATGTCACATCCTACCCTCTGTGCATACAGTTGTGATGTTTATTTTTGGTGTGATGAATTTTAATGGCATTCTTGATCAATGAGACGACATTTATCTTCAGCTATTTCAAACTAAAGGTGGTCAGAAATGAATAGGCCAAAGCATGATGTGGTGTTTGTTATCTGTGTTTATTTACAAGTGTGGAATACAAGTGATTATAATAACTTACGTAAACAAATTGTTCACAAGCTGTTGGCGCCTACGCACTCCTGCTGCCGTGTTAGGTTGTTCCCCCTCCTGTTGCAGGCCAGCATCCTCCTCATCATCATCCTCAGGCATGTCTGGGTCCGGTTCAAGGAGGGGAATGTTCCTTTTTACACAAATATTGTGTAATATGGCACAAGTGAGTATGATCTTACAGACCATCTCTGGGGAGTATAGTAGGCTACCGCCAGTAATGTGAAGGCAGCGAAACCTTGACTTTAGGATCCCAAAGGTCCGCTCCACAATGCTGCGTGTCCTCTTGTGGGCGTCATTGTATGCCCGCTCAGCAGCAGTATTTGGGTTCCCATATGGTGTCATTATCCAAGGCTGGATGCCATACCCCTGATCATCTGAAAGAGAAACACAGAATGGTATCAATTAGATGTAGGAGGCACTGTTGTACGTATCTTTGATGGAAGTAGTTGTGTTATGTTGTCTGTGACTATTTTGTGTACTAATGTGACAACCTATGGTTGTTGGTGGAAACTTTGGCACTGTTTTTTTTCCTTGGCTGAGCAAGTGTTTGTTGGCTAACTGTTTGTCAGCAGGTTGTATTGGTTTCTCAAGTGCAGTGTGCCCTCCCTTGCATTGTGACTTGTGACACAGGTGTCCGTGTGTCCTCACTGGGGGTGTGATGATAGTTCCATGCAGAGTTGAAACATGAAAGTGTATTAGAAACGTTCAATTGAACATACCCAGGCCATCCCATCCCTTCAAACTTATGCATTGTATTAGTGTACAGGTTATTGTGAGACTTCCAATTTGCAAGGTGACATTTAGGCAACCACAGTCATGAATGTCTTCACACTAAGCTGTAGAGTAAATTCCAATGTGTGAGAGGTTCAATGGTGACTTGTGAAACATGGCTAGTGATGTGAGTACCTCAGTGTGTTCCTGTCTAGGGGTTGTTTATCCTATAGGGTTTCTGTGCAGTGAGTATATAAGTAGATTGTTGTCCTTACCAACAAGTAGTCCATTGCCATACCGTCCATCCTGGAAGTGTTGGTTGATGGTGCAGTGACGGAAGATGAATGTGTCATGTACACTCCCAGGATATTTAGCCACAATGTTGCTGATCAGTCCTTGGTGATCGACTATGGCCTGCACATTGATGGAATGTGTGTGCTTCCTGTTGCGGTAGAGGTGTTCACTCGCAGCAGGTGGCACAAGGCGTACGTGTGTGCAGTCGATTGCACCAAGGACGTGCGGAAAGCCACTGATGGCGTAGAACCCCTGTTTAGTTTCCTGCTGCTTCTGCACTGTGTTAGGGAAGCAGATGTGGCGGGGTGTCAGTCCAATGATGGCATCCAGTACTTTAGGCAGGAATGCGGAGAAAGATGGTTGTGAGATTCCACCAACCAGGGCACCAGTTGTCTGAAAGGAGCCACTTGCCAGCATGTGAAGTACGGCAAGCAGCTTTGTTTCTGTTGGGATAGTACGTGGAGTCACTAAAGTGGGGGCCAATTGCAGTTCAATATTTGTCAGCAGCTGCTGAATGGCCTGCCAGTTCAACCGGTACCTCTGGATGATGTCTCGTTCCCTGAGGCCATGCAGGGTTGTTCTTGGGCGGAATATCCTCTCCTGCCTTCTGCGCTGTCTTTGGGGTCCCTGCTGTTGTTGTTGTAGCTGCTGTTGTTGCTGCAGGGCTCTGCGTCTACGTGCACGCTGAAGAAAAAGCACCTCCATGTCTCCCTGTTGCTGCTCTGCTGCTCTGCTGCTCTGTTGTTTGTTCTGTGTGTTCTGATTAAGTACAGGTGTGTTTGCCCCATTTTAACACCTGCCCTGACCCAGGCGTTAAAATTTCACGATATTTGTGCTTTGTGTGATTTTTTTGCGCCGCCTGCCGCGCGGGAGTGATTTTTGCCCGGAAGCATAAATACGATGCACCGCTAGGTGCGTCGGTTTTTGGACGGGAACGCCTACCCTGCATGTCATTAACGCAGGGCGGGGTGCCGCTTCCAAAAACTGGCGCACATAGGGCCATTTTCCTGGTGCGCCGGATCGGGCGTCAGGGTTTAAATATGGGGCAACGTTTGCGCTGAAAGTGCGTCAAATGTTTTGACGCACATTCGGCGCAAACGGAGTATAAATATGCCCCATAGCATTTACCTGCGAGATGTACTGGTCTGCCAAACAGACCATCTGTACATTCATGGAATGATAACTCTTCCGGTTCCTGTACACCTGTTCACTCCTGTGGGGGGGGGACCAAAGCCACATGGGTCCCATCAATAGCACCTATGACGTTGGGGATATGTCCAAGGGCATAGAAGTCACCTTTCACTGTAGCCAAATCTTCCACCTCAGGGAATATGATGTATCTCCTTACGTGTTTCAGCAGGGCAGACAACACTCTGGACAGCACGTTGGAAAACATAGGCTGGGACATCCCTGATGCCATGGCCACTGTTGTCTGAAAAGACCCACTTGCAAGGAAATGGAGCACTGACAGCACCTGCACGTCAGGGGGGATTCCAGTGGGATGTTGGATTGGTGACATCAGGTCTGGCTCCAACTGGGTACATAGTTCCTGGATAGTGGCACTGTCAAACCTGTAGGTGACGATTAAATGACGCTCCTCCATTGTCAACAGGTACACCAGCGGTCGGTACACCGGAGGATTCCGCCATCTTCTCAATTGTCCCAAATGACGGTGCCTAAGAAGGACAACAGTGAGGATCGAGTCAACTTTTTACCAGGTATGTACCCACAGTTACACAGAACACGACACCAAACACAAAACCCTTCTTGTATGTGTGTTGAGTGTAGGCCTAGCTATGTGTGACGCAGAAGTAAATGGAGCCATGTGGGCCCCTGAAATGGCGGCTGTCTGACCTCTAAACAGGGACAGTGGGATTGTGGGGTAACTGCGTTGGCATTGCACACCGTCGCGGTAGGCGGTCGTAGACCGTGGTGCAATGCTGCATTGGTTAACATTGGACCCTATGGGTCCCAGGAGCCAATGAGGAAGTGCGCGGTTGGTGATGATACGCACCGCCGCAGACGTCACCGCCATTTTCTATCTGTTCAATCACTAGATACCTGATCTTCGACAGGAGAGGACCTACACTGCAAGTGCTACTGTGACCTCGGTCTGGAAGCGATGATGGCTACTGCGTCTGGGGAAAGGGCCCCTGTCTTCACTGCTCAGGAGTTGGAGAAACTGGTAGACGGGGTCCTCCCCCAGTACACGCTACTCTACGGTCCTCCAGACCAACAGGTAAGTACACTGGGAGCACGTTGTATGGGCTATGCCTGGGTGGAGAGGGCTGGTTGGAAGAGGGAAGGGGCCAGAGTTCAGGGAACATTAATGCATGTGAATGAATGTGCCACATGGCTAGGGTAGGGAGGGGGGCCACGCACATTGACGGTGCGGTTGTTAATGACTTCTCTTCTTCCCTTGTGCATGTCATGTAGGTCAGCGCCCACCAGAAGAAGGACATTTGGCGTGCCATCGCCAAGGACGTCCGAACCCTGGGGGTCCACCAGAGACGGGGCACCCACTGCCGTAAACGATGGGAGGACATTCGCCGCTGGAGCAAGAAGACGGCGGAGGCTCAGCTGGGGATGGCCTCCCAATGTGGGAGGGGTGCCCGTTGCCCCATGACCCCCCTGATGTTCCGGATCCTGGCGGTGGCCTACCTTGAGTTGGATGGGCGCTTGAGGGTATCACAGCAGACACAAGGGGGTGAGTACGACATCATTCTGTGGACTTTGCGCGCAGTGGAGGGGTCTGGGTGGGGGAGGAGTCCTGTGGGTGTACCTAGGCCAGGCAGACATAGGTAGACTAGGCCCCTCCGTAATGCAGGCCATGTGGCTCCGCAGTAGAGTGCCAAGTACAGGTATAGATGCCCCTGTGGCATCCATGTGTGCAGAGGTCCACCATAGCCATGTAGGCCAGATACCAGGAATTGCATCTGTAGAGGCCAGGAGCACGGCGCAGTGCAGGGGGCTGCTGTGTCTGTAGTGTCCGCCAACGGTCGCGGTATGCCATACACTCAATCTGTCTTTCTTCTGTCTCCCCCCCCCCCTTTTTGTGCTCTCCATGTTCTTTTGTGCATCAGCATCATCAGGCGGAGGTACAGTGGCACCGGAGCACGAGGGAGCTGCATCCCACATGGCCTTGGAGGGCCACACCATGGACTCTGAATGCACCAGTGGGACGGAGGGCAAGGGGAGCTTCACATCGGCCACTGGATCGCCAACCAGCGACACGGACTCGTCCTCCGATGGGAGCTCCCTTGTGGTGGCGGCACCATCTGTGCGCCCCACTTCTAAAGGTACAGCCGCTACCTCCCCTACCAGCACCGCCCTCCCAGCAGCCCCTCAGTGTTCGCCCCGTGCCCGCTCACCCAGGAGGGTGGGCATCACCTTCGCCACAGGCACCTCAGGCCCTGCCCCAGTCACCCCTGCTGCCCTCAGTGAGGAGGCCATTGACCTCCTCAGGTCCCTCACTGTTGGGCAGTCTACCATTGTGAATGCCATCCAGGGTGTAGAAAGGGAGTTGCAACACGGTAATGCATTCCTGGAGGGCATTCATTCTGGTCAGGCTGCCCTTCAGCGAACCCTGCAATCTTTGGCCTCAGCACTGATGGCAGCCATTGTCCCTGTGTCTAGCCTGCCCTCTCCAACCTCCTCCACCCAGACCCAATCCCCTGTACCCCAGCCTATCCCAAGCACACCATCAGACCAGCATGCACACACCTCTACAGACAAAAGTAGCTCAGGCAAACATAGGCACCACACAACCCACAGGCACACACGCAAGCATCACCCACGTGCAGACACAGCAACATCCACTGCCCCCACTGTGTCCCCCTCCTCGTCGTCTCCCTCCTCCCTCCCAGTCTCGTCTACACTCACACCTGCATGAACTACATCTACAGGCACCAGGACTCGCACCAGAACACCCAGCACCACACCCCGCTCACCTGCACTCACCACCTCCACTCCCATTTACACGTCCCCTGTGTCCTCTCCCAGTGTGTCTGTGACGCCCCCTCTCAAAGTACACAAACGCGGGCACCCACACACGCAACATCCATCCACCTCACGACAGCCTCCAGTACCTGAACCCAAAACACCTAAAGTGACACCTCCTACAACCACCTCCTCTTCCTCCACTCCCAGACCCCCTCCAACTACCCATCCCAGTGTTCGTCAGAAACTATCCCTGTGTAAAGTTGACCTTTTTGCCCCCCCCTCCAATTCATCAGTCCCGGCGTAGCGCCTCAGCCAAAAAGCCTCCAATACCAGTGGTGCCTGTTCAAGGTGTGTGGAGTGCACCGGCCACCAGGACTGGCAGTGTGACCCGGAGCCAAGGCACTGGCAGCCCACCCCCTGTAAAGGCTCTGAAATTGGAAAGTGGCCGACGGGACCCTGTGAAGCCTCCAGGTGGCAAAACAACTCACAGGGGTTCCAGGGTGATTGCAGAGTCAGCTGTGACTCCTCCAAAGGTGGGGAAGGGCCAGAGGAAGTCTGCACAGCCTAGTGTGAGCAGCACGGCGGAGAAGGGCGGCATCCTTCCCGGCGGTCGGGACGCCATTGCCAGCACCGTCGGGCCCCAGTATCGTCACAGTTCAGGAGACCACCGCCAAAGTCAGTTCCCAGGAGAGCCCAAGTATCATCACAGGTCAGGAGACCACTGCCAGAGTCAGTGCCCAGGAGGGCCCAAGTATCGTCACTGGTCAGGAGACCACCGCCAGAGTCAGTGCCCAGGAGGGCCCAAGTATCATTACTGGTCAGGAGACCACCGCCACCGCCGGAGTCAGTGCCCAGGAGGGCCCAAGTATCGTCACAGGTCAGGAGACCACCGCCAGAGTCAGTGCCCAGGAGGGCCCAAGTATCGTTACTGGTCAGGAGACCACCGCCACCGCCGGAGTCAGTGCCCAGGAGGGCCCAAGTATCGTCACAGGTCAGGAGACCACCGCCAGAGTCAGTGCCCAGGAGGGCCCAAGTATCGTCACAGGTCAGGAGACCGCCGCCAGAGTCAGTGCCCAGGAGGGCCCAAGTATCGTTACTGGTCAGGAGACCACCGCCACAGCCGGAGTCAGTGCCCAGGAGGGCCCAAGTATCGTCACAGGTCAGGAGACCACCGCCAGAGTCAGTGTCCAGGAGGGCCCAAGTATCGTCACAGGTCAGGAGACCACCGCCAGAGTCAGTGCCCAGGAGGGCCCAAGTATCGTCACTGGTCAGGAGACCACCGCCAGAGTCAGTGCCCAGGAGGGCCCAAGTATCGTCACTGGTCAGGAGACCAACGCCGGAGTCAGTGCCCAGGAGGGCCCCGGCTGCCACAGCCCCGCTGGGCAATGAGGGAACTTCATGCCACACACCAATGCCCAGTCCAGAGAACGTCATGCCACACACCAATGCCCAGTCCAGAACGGGCATGTTGAAGCACCGCTGAACAGTCCAGACACCGCCATGGCAAAGAACCGCTGAACAGGGCATTCACCGCCATGGCGAAGCACCGCTGAACAGTCCAGACACCGCCATGGCAAAGAACCGCTGAACAGGGCATGCACCGGAGAAGAATGAAATGTCCGCCACATCAGGCATCGTTATCCCATGTGCAGGTGGGACAGGGACGGTACAGGAACTTCCACGGGGAGACTAATCCAGTCTGGGCACCAGTCCCCCTCCAGAACCAGTGGAAGCTGTTGTCTACTTTGGAAACTGTGGCTTGTCACTCCCCAGGATGAAACAGTGGACAACCCACCCACTGTAGAGACTTGAGAGACTGTGGCTTTGCACTCCCCAGGATGGAACAGTGGGCAAGCCAGCCACTGTAGAGACTTGAGAGACTGTGGCTTTGCACTCCCCAGGATGGTACAGTGGGCATGGAGCCCCGTCGTGGATCTGGCTTTGCACTCCTCCGGCTGAGGTGCCCCCACTTCCCTTCCCCCTGAGGTGCCTGTAGTATTTCTATCTGATGCCCCGGCAGTGTTCTCTCCGTGTGTGGACAGGTATCTTTTGTGGGTCTCGCCCATGCATTTTTGGACTAGTGGTGCACGGACATTCATATGTGCATATCTGCACTACTTCTCGGAATGTATATACTTTTGTATGGTTTGCTAATATATCTGTATATTTTTTAGACATATATATTGATACATTACAATGTTTGGAATGATTTCGTTTTGTCTTTGCTTTCCGGGGTGGTTGTGGGTTGTTGATGTGATTTTTGTGAATGCTTTGGTGTGTGTGTTGTAATATGCGAGGGTGGGCGTGTTGCGTGTGTGTCCCCCTAACTTTTGCCTCCCCTATGTCATAGGTGCAGTACTCACCATTGGCGTCGCCGGCGCTGGCGTTGGTCTTCGTAGATGAGTAGGAAGAGAAGGGCCGGTAGGATTTGGAGTTCCGGCTCCATGGAGTCCTCCTTCCTCGTGGGATGTGTTCAGGTGAGCATTTTCCCATTGCAGAAACTGTTTCCGCCGTGTTTTTATCCACGGAGAATCCGCCCCGGAAAAGGTGGCGGATTGGTAGGTTGTGATACTATGGGCGGTACATTGTCTTCCGCCTGTCTGTTGGCGGTGACCGCCGCGCTGCTTGTCTTACCGCCGTGGTGGTCGGAGTGTTAAAGTGGCTGTCTTTGTTGGCGGTTTCCGCCACGGTCATAATTCCAAAAATGTTACCGCCGGCCTGTTTGCGGTCTTACCGCCGCTTTAACACCGTCCACCAGGGTTGTAATGACCCCCTAAGTCCGAAGGTAAAAAGTTGACCGGGACCTTCCAGCCAGCGTAACCGAGGAGGGCTCCAGGGACGTCGGATCAAGATCCAGGTTTACCCCGGTCGAAGGATTTTCACCTCGAAAAAGAGACTAAGTCCGAAGGTAAAAATCTCCACCGAGGATTCCCGCATCGCGTATCCGGAGAAGGGCTCCAGGAGGTCGGATTGGACTGGCAGGTTCGTCCCGCTGAAGAAAATCTTCGAAAAAGAGACTAAGGCCCTCATTCCAACATTGACGGGCGGCGGAGGCCGCCCGTCAATGTTGCGCGTCAGGAATACCGCTCCGCGGTCCAGAGACCGCGGAGGGTATTCCAAGTTTTCCCCTGGGCTGGCGGGCGGCCGCCGAAAGGCCGCCCGCCAGCCCAGGGGAAAACGACCTTCCCACCATGAAGCCGGCTCGTAATCGAGCCGGCGGAGTGGGAAGGTGCGACGGGTGCTACTGCACCCGTCGAGTATTTCACTGTCTGCTATGCAGACAGTGAAATACATTTTGGGGCCCCCAGGGGCCCCGCGACTCCCCCTCCCGCCATCCGTTTCCCGGCGGGAGAACCGCCAGGAACTGGATGGCGGGAGGGGGAGTCGGAATCCCCAAGCCGGCGCAGCAAGCTGCGCCGGCTTGGAGGATTCCTTGGGGGCAGCGGGAAACCGGCGGGAGACCGCCGGTTTCCCTTCTCTGACCGCGGCTAAGCCGCCGCGGTCAGAATGCCCCGCGGGGCACCGCCGGCCTGTCGGCGGTGCCACCGCGTCCCGCGGCCCTGGCGGAAGTAATCCGCCAGGGTCGTAATGACCACCTAAGTGTGAAGGTAAACTTTTAATCGAGGCCTCCCGCGGCCTGTAGCCGAGCAGGGCTCCATCGCGGTCGGCCTGAAACTTTGACTTTGCCCCGGTCGAGGTGCAACCAGATGACCCAATTGGCGCTTTTTTGTTTCTAGGCGCAAAAAAAATTAATTATTCTTTAAAAATGTATATCTCCGGTTCCCCTTATCTGATTTTATTCATTTTGGTGTCATTTTAAAGATAAAAATATAATCTATTTTTATAAATTGGTTTTGGATTTTTAAACTGTTTCCTGTGTTTTATTTAATTACTGTTTTGTGATATTTGAATGCTTTAAACTCTGTCTCCTAAGTTAAGCCTTGATGCTCGTTGCCAAGCTACCAAGGGTTGAGCTGGGTTTAATTTACTGAGACCTAACTGGACCTTAGTGGAGTGCTAAGTGTAGGTACCTACCTGCCCTTACCAATAACCCATTTTCCAACAAGGGGTGATGAGTACATTCCGGTACATAAAGGTGAGATTTGTCCGCCAGAAAATACTCCAGGGTACATTGTGATTGAGGATAGAGGTGCAGCGGCATGTCTTTGGTTGAAGCTTTGGGTCGAAATAACGAAAGAAAGAGGGTTGTTTAGCCTTTCTGGAACATGGTACGTTCAATTTAAGAGTTCTGGATAATTTGAGAACAAAGATGTACAGTCTTAAACCTCCACTGAGGCCAGCACAGTTTGAAGCTTTAGCTATATGGGAGCTGGTAGCGAAGGAACAGCAAGCTTTAAAATACGAAGTAAATGAAAAGGGTGGTGAAATCGTTGACTGAAATATTATGGGATAGGGAACAGAAAGAGTGGAGATTAGGTACATTACACGGGGTTAGGTCATTCCCAGCGAGAACAGGTCAAAACAAAGTGAAAACAAATGACGGAAAGAACATGAAAAAGAAGGGTTCATTCGAACAGAATGCAAAAGAGCCGAAAAGGGTTATGTTTAATGATGATGGCACAGAGGAAGATGAGGTGATTAACCATGTGGTAGCGACATATCTTCTGCCCAACATGAGACAGCAGAACATCAGTGGATCGAATGGGAGCGGTATGAGTAACGTAATTCCTACTGCACCATTGGCATCAGAATCAGCGAGGGGTGACCTGAGTCACGAGAGAGTACAGATGCAGAGTAGTTTTAATGACTCGTTGAGTAATAGACAACAGATTACAATGAACATTCCTGAGGTTCAGCCAGAAGTTCAGACAGTGAGGACAACAGCAAACATTGTTTTGTCACAAGGATGCCAATGGATGAGGTTATGAGAGCCTGTACATAAACAGATTCCACAGATGCAGAACATAAGAGCAGAACAAACATTGAGAGCAGGGACACTGATGAATCCAGACACAATTACTGTACCTTTTACGATGGGTCCAGTAACTCCATTATATGTTCTAGTAGACAATAGTGGAGAAAATTAATTACTGAATGTGCAGAATAGACAGGGACCAAGTTTAAATGAGACAAATTCTCTGATAGATTTGTCACCTATGGAGACATCGGGAATGATGGCTCAAAAACCGAGCACGAGTTCAGGACAAGGGCGAGGAGCAAGTGCTCAAACTAGTGGAGTATCTCTGAAAGGTTTGACTGCACAGGAAATAACAGACTAGTTGGAGGATTTAACCCCTTTGCTGCCAGGTCATTTTCCCTCCTGTGCCGAGCCTTTTTTTGGCTATTTGGGTCAGTTCGCGCTTAGGCCCTCATAACTTTTTGTCCACATACGCTATCCACTCCAAATTTGCATCCTTTTTTCCAACATCCTAGGGATGCTAGAGGTACCCAGAGTTTGTAGGTTCCACTAGAGGAGACCAAGAAATTAGCCAAAATACAGCGAAACATTTGTTTTTTTTAAAACAAATGGGAAAAAGAGCTGCAGAAGAAGGCTTGTGGTTTTTGTCCCTGAGAATTGCATCAACAAAGGGTTTATGGTGCTAAAATCACCATCTTCTCAGCTTTCAGGAACAGGAAGACTTGAATCAGAAAACCACATTTTTCAACACAATTTTGGCATTTTACTGGGACATACCCCATTTGTACTATTTTTTGTGCTTTCAGCCTCCTTCCAGTTAGTGACAGAAATGGGTGTGAAACCAATGCTGGATCCCAGAAAGCGAAACATTTCTGAAAAGTAGACAGAATTCTGAATTCAGCAAGGGGTAATTTGTGTAGATCCTACAAGTGTTTCCTATAGAAAATAACAGCTGAAATAAAAAAAAAATTGAAATTGAGGTGAAAAAAACAGAAGTCTTTCTCCACGTTTTACTCTGTAACGTTTTCCTGCAATGTCATATTTTCAAAAGCAATATACCGTTACGTCTGCTAGACTCTTCTGGTTGCGGGGATATATAGGGCTTGTAGGTTCATCAAGAACTCTAGGTACCCAGAGCCAATAAAGGAGATGCACCATGCAATGGGTTTTCATTGGATACTGGGCAAAACAGCAATTAATTTGGTGAAATATAAAAAAGTGAGAAATAGGTATCAAGAAAACCTTTGTATTTCCAAAATGGGCACAAGATAAGGTGTTGAGAAGCAGTGGTTATTTGCACATCTCTGAATTCCGGGGTGCCCATACTAGCATGTGAATTACAGGGCATTTCTCAAATAGACGTCTTTTTTACACACTGTCTTACATTTGGAAGGAAAAAATGTAGAGAAAGACAAGGGGCAATAACACTTATTTTGCTATTCTGTGTTCCCCTAAGTCTCCCGATAAAAATGGTACCTCACTTGGGTGGGTAGGCCTAATGCTTGTGACAGGAAACACAACATGGACACATCACGTTTTTACATTGAAATCTGACATGTTTTTGTCAAAGTGCCTAGCTGTAGATTTTGGCCTCTAGCTCAGCCGGCCCCTAAGGAAACCTACCAAACCTGTGCTTTTTTTAAAACAAGACACATAGGGGAATCCAAGATGGGGTGACTTGTGGGGCTCCAACCAGGTTCTGTTACCCAGAATCCTTTGCAAACCTCAAAATTTGGCCAAAATACATTTTCCTCTCATTTCGGTGACAGAAAGTTCTGGAATCTGAGAGGAGCCACGAATTTCCTTCCACTCAGCGTTCCCCCAAGTTTCCCGATAAAAATGGTACCTCACCTGTGTTGGTAGGCCTAGCGCCCGCGACAGGAAATGCCCAAAAACACAACATGGACACATCACATTTTCCCAAAGAAAACAGAGCTATTTTTTGCAAATTGCCTAGCTGTGGATTTTGGCCTCTAGCTCAGCCGGCACCTAGGGAAACCTAGCAAACCTTCACATTTTTTAAAACTAGACACCTAGGGGAATCCCTGATGGGGTGACTTGTGGGGCTCTGACCAGGTTCTGTTACCCAGAATCCTTTGCAAACCTCAACATTTGGCCAAAAAAACACCTTTTCCTCTCATTTCGGTGACAGAAAGTTCTGGAAACTGAGAGAAGCCACAAATTCTCTTCCACCCAGCGTTCCCCCAAGTTTCCCGATAAAAATGCTACCTCACTTGTGTGGGTAGGCCTAGCGCCCACAACAGGAAATGCCCCAACACACAACGCGGACACATCACATTTTCCCAAAGAAAACAGACCTGTTTTTTGCAAAGTACCTAGCTGTGGATTTTGGCCTCTAGCTCAGCCGGCACCTAGGGAAACCTAGCAAACCTTCAAATTTTTTAAAACTAGACACCTAGGGGAATCCAAGATGGGGTGAATTGTGGGACTCTCACCAGGTTCTGTTACCCAGAATCCTTTGCAAACCTCAAAATATGGCTAAAAAAACACTTTTTCCTCACATTTCGGTGACAGAAAGTTCTGGAATCTGAGAGGAGCCACAAATTTCCTTCCACCCAGTGTTCCCCCGAGTCTCCCAATATAAATGGTTTGTGGGTAGGCCTACTGCCCGCGAAAGCAAATGCCCCAAAACACTATCTGGACACATCAAAATTATCAAATACAAAACTACCTGTTTTTGTGGGGGGGGGCACCTGCGTTTTTGGTCTTGGGCTCAGTAGCCATCTAGGGAAACTTACCAAACCCAGACATTTCTGAAAACTAGACACCCGAGGGAGTCCAGGGAGGTGTGTTTTAGTGTGCGGGGGAGAGCTGAAAGACTGTTACTGAAAGGTACCGATGTCGGTCACAAAATCTTGATTGAAGTAAGACTTTATTTCAAGATAAATCGATACAGCTCTTCCCTCCGTCCATCCGCTTCCATTCCCCGTTGCAACTGCCAACCACCACCCGACCCAACATTCTCATGCCCAAATTCTACATTCCTTTGTCCTGTCGCGCGGAACGCATGAAGGACACAACCCAACAGTTACCCCCTTCAGTTGGGGTCGGGGCATAACCAGGCCCATGCTGGTTGGTAGCCACCACCCCACTATTTATTTTTTTATTTTTTTATTCCCTGGCATCTACTAGACTTTCTGCCCCCACCCCCGGGTGTGGATTAGGGGTAATTGCCCCATCTGCCCACTGGTGGGCAGAACAACTTTGTCCCCATTTAGTTGGGGGTAGGGGTATGGCCATACCGCCACCCTCTTATTTTGGAGAACAAAAATCTTCCCATGGGGGCAGATATGGCCAACAGTAATGTGCCCCCATGGGGAGCGACCCTTATCCAAGGAGCTGCCCCCCCCCAAAAGAAAGCACACACGTACACACACACCAATCCCTGGTGCCTAAGTGGTTTCTGCCCCCCCGGGGCAGATCGGCCTAATAGAAATAGGCCGATCTGCCCCCAAGGGGAGCAGAAATGGCCTAAAATAAATGTGCCTCCCCCCAGGGGAGCGACCCTTGCCTAAGGGGTCGCTCCCCTTGTGTGAAATTGCCGCAAAAAAAAAATCCCTGATGCCTAGTGGTTTCTGTCCCCCTTGGGGGAAGATCAGCCTAATAAAAATAGGTCGATCTGGGCCCAAAGGGGGCAGAAATGGCCTAAAAATGTTTTGCCCCCCAGGGGAACGACCCTTGCCTAAGGGGTCGCTCCCCTTGCGTGAAATTGATGCAAAAAAATAAAGATCCCTGGTGTCTAGTCGTTTCTGCCCCCCTTGGGGGCAGGTTGGCCTAACAAAAATAGGCCGATCTGCCCCCAAGGGGGGCAGAAATGGTCTAAATACCATTTGCATCCCAGGGGAGCGACCCTTGCCTAAGGGGTCGCTCCTTATATATAAAAAACAAAAGTAAACATAAACAAAAATATATCCCTGGTGTCTAGGGGTTTCTGCCCCCCCCGGGGGCAGATCGACCTATTATAATTAGGCAGAAAAGGCCTACAAATATTTTGCCCCCCCTGGTGAGCGGCCCTTGCACTAGGGGGCGCTCCCCTTATGCGCAAGTATATATAAAAAAAATCCCTGTTGTCTAGTGGTTTCTGCCTCCCTAGGGGGCAGATTGGCCTAATCAAAATAGGCCGATCTGCCTCCAAGGGGGGCAGAAATAGCCTAAATACAATTTACCCCCAGGGGAGAGACCCTTGCCTTAGGGGTCACTCCCCACCTCTAAAAAACTGGGGGAAAAAAGATCCCTAGCGCCTAGGGGTTTCTGCCCTCCTGGGGGCAGATCAGCCTAATAACAATATACCGATCTGCCCCCGGGGGGGGCAGAAATGGTCTAAAATATATACCTCCCCTCCCCCCGGGGAGCGACCCTTGCCTAAGCCCACAAGCTCATGTGCCAGGACGTAATGGTTACGTCCTCAGCACAGGAGCACTGTGCCGGTGGACGTAACAATTACGTCCCCGGCACAGAAGGGGTTAAATAGTTCAAAGCAACAACGACAAGGGAGAAAGGAAAAAGAAGAAGAGATGGTAAACAGAGTGAGGTTAAACATGGAAGGGAGTGAACTCCTAGAGGGAACAATGAGAGTGAACAGACTTGACTCTTATACTGAAGGGCAATTGAGATATCTGTGTAAGGTAATTACGAAAGGAGCAAACAGGGTTTATCAACAGTTACAAGATGTTGCAGATGAATACGACATTGATTTGACAAAAATGAAAACATTGAAAAGGAGTTATCGACTGAGTTTAGAGGAAGAAGAGTTTGTTCACATGAGAGCTGCAGGGATGAGAACACATCTTAGAGAGTTACTTGAGAAGATGCAGATTTGGAGAGCATTGGATAAATGGGAGAGTAAATTGGACAGAAAGAGAGAAAGACCTAAGAAGGATGATGGGGCAGGAGATGCAGTAAAATTTTTACCAATGAGAGAAACACTTGGAGGGAATGTTATTCATTTACCTTGGAGTAGAAGTGACATCATAAGTTTTACAAATGATTATCCGAGACTGAGAGAGAAGCCGATGGAGTGGTATCAGCAGACAGATAGGTTTGTGAAGCTTTCAAAGTGTCTTTGGGAAGACTTGAATACGCTCTTTGACATTGTGGTTTCAGCGGATTTATGGGTTGAATGCAAAAGAAGAGTTGATTGGCCGACGAGTGAGCCGCAAAGAGATTTGAAGAGTGGTGCACCGTCACCTGAAGTAATGAAATGTTACTATAAGGTCATTGAATTTCTGAAAACAAGAGTTTCGCCGAAAAGCGTTGATTGGCAATGCATTGATAGAACAACACAAGGAGTGAAGGAGTCAATACATGCGTACTATGAGAGATTGTTGAAGGCATTTAAACAGTTTAGTGGTGCAGAACCAATAAAAAAGGAAATTATGAATCATTTGTTGTTCAGGTTTGTTGATGGGTTGAAACCAGAGGTGAGTCAGATGATTTAGAATCACCTGATATGTTGGCAAGCAAAGCCGATTGATGAGGTCCTGCAACATGCTAAATATTGTAGTGATGAGATTAAGTTGAAAAAGAAGAAGCTGAAAGAAAGGCAATGGTAATGCAGATCAAGGCAGCGCAGACAGGAATGCAAGTAACCTGCAGCTGTTGCCACAGGGAAGTAGTTTGTTTCCGAGTCAAGGTTGTGGTAGAGGACGGTGAATGATGATTCCAATGGTGAATAGAAATGTAGACTTGAGTACAGTGGTAATGCAGGATGAACAGCAGAGGCTAAAGGTATTACCATGCCACATTTGCAGACATTGGAAAAGACATTGTCCGATGTTGAATCAGGGAGGAGGAATGGTTCAGCAAACAAATGGTGTCAATTCATTTCAAGGCATGAGAGGACCTAGGATGGGAGGTCAAAATCGAAATTTCCAAAATAATATGAATAACATGCAGAGTTTTCGGCCTTTACAGCCAGTGCAACAAATGCAAAATGTGCAACCTCAGGTACAGCAGGTACAAATGCCACAATTACAACAAATGCAGCCACAGGTGCAGATGGTGCCTGTACAGCAAATACAATTACAGAGACAGGTTCAATTAATACAGAGCCCAATGGAGCAGCAGCAGGTTATGCTTTCACAGGTGGTCACGAAATAGTGTACAAACAAAGGTTTAGATATAGTTGAACAATTTCCCTTACAAAGTGAGAGTGAAATAAACACTGAATGGCCGTTGAGTAGTTCAGATGGTTCAAAGGAGAGAGAGTTCAGAGGAGGAGTTCATGATGGGTGCATCATTAGATGTTGATCAGAGAGGTCCTTATTTGCAGGATAAGGTGCATGGCCATGAAGTTAGTTTTTTGGTTGACACAGGAGCAACACGCTCGACAATAAGAACAGTTGAGGTACCAGACATACCAGTTTCTGAGAAGACAATGCAGATAGTAGGACATGCAAACAAACAGTTGGTTAAAGCCCTTACAGAACCAGTTCTTGTGAAGATTGGAAACTTCAGAGGCTATCATAGTTTTGTTGTTTGTGATTCCAGTCCAGTATCGCTGTTGGGAAGAGATTTGTTGTGTAAAATCAATTGTTCGATCATGGGTTCCAGAAAGGGGATTACAATGGAGACCATTAGCATTGATGGAGAAGAGTTGCCAGTTGATGAGGGAAAAAGAATGAGAGGTTGTGAACTAGCTTTGTTGAATGTGGAGGAAGACCAAGTAGTAAATGAAGATGAGATACATGAAGAACATGATTTGGAAGACTTAATGAGTTTATTTTCAGTGTTTGAAATGAAAGATTTGCCAAGTGATCTGCAGGAAAGGGTTAAACAAAAAGTTTGGGATTTGACAGGAAAGGACATTTGCTTGATCAAGGGAGTTGAAGGAGACAGAGTGGCAGGGAAAGAGAATGTGGTATTTCCACAAACAGCTCAATACCCGATTACAAATTAGATTATTGAAGGAATAAGACCACTGATAGAGCAGTTTTTGGAACAAGGAGTTTTGAAAGAGGTGATGAGCAGTCCATGTAATTCACCGATCATGGGTTTGAAGAAGCTGAATGGGAAAATACGTTTGGTTCAAGATTTGAGAAAAATAAATGAGATTGTGGTGAAATGTTGTCCAGCTGTACCAAATCCAGCAGTAAAAATATTTCAGATTCCATGTGATGCAGAGTGATTTACAGTCATCGATTTGTGCCAAGCATTTTTCTCAGTGCCTCTTCATGAGGTCAGCAGATATTTATTTTGTTTTAAATTCCTGACTACAGTCTACTGTTGTTGCAGGATTCCTCAAGGGTTTTCAGAGTCACCTTTAATTTTCAATCAGATTTTGAAAAAGAATTTGGAGTCGTTGGTGATGCCTTGTAAGTCGACCTTAGTGCAGTACATTGATGACTTACTGATAGCGTCAAAGACGGAGGAAGGCTGTAGGGAAGATACAATAGCATTGTTGAATTTCCTGGGAGACAATGGTCATAAGGTTTCTCCAGCTAAGCTGCAATAGTGTCAGCAAGAGGTGAAGTATTTAGAACATTTGAGTTCCCAAAAGGAGTTGAGGATGTTTTTGGGAATGGTAGGCTATTGTCGTCAGTGAATCCCGAATTTTTCAGCAGTATCAAAGCCATTGCAAAGGTTGACACTTAAGGATGTTTCAGATCCAATATTGATGGATGAGGATTGTGTGAAAGGCCTTTGTTGAGCTAAGAGAAAGTTTGTGTCAAGCACCAGCCTCAGGTATGCCTGATTATAAAAAACCTTTCCCGTTGTCTTGTCATGAGAGAGATGGATGTTCTTTGTCTGTCTTAACACAAAAACATGGTGGTGTCAATTGCCCAGTAGCATATTTTTCAGCTACTTTGGATCACGTTGCAGCAGCCCTACCTGGATGTCTGCGAGCTGTCACAGCTGTGGAACAGAGTATAACTCAAAGTGAAAATATTGTGATGGGTTATCCTCTGACAGTAATGGTACCTCATTCTATTGAAATTCAGCCGACCAGTTCAAAAACACAATATTTGACAAACGCAAAGTTAATGAGTTATGAAACAGTTATTCTTGGGGCACCAAATGGGACAATAAAAAGGTGCACAATGCTTAACCCAGCAATGTTACTACCAAATGTGGGAGAAGATCTGTCTAACATAGATGATGTTGAACATGATTGTTTGGAGGTGACAGACCTTTGTTCTAAACCAAGGGAAGATATTAAGGATACTTGTTTGGAAGACAATGATCAAATTCTTTTTGTTGATGGTTCTTGCTTACGAGACAACAGGGGTGCATTGAGAGCGGGGTGTGCGGTGTGTACAGTCAGAGGCATACTAGAAGCTTTATGGCTCAAAGGTGTAATATCTGCTCAAGTTTCAGAGTTGGTGGCTCTTACTAGAGCGTGCCAGTTATCAGAACAAATGAAAGTCACAATCTACGTTGATAGTCAGTATGGATTTGGAATTGTGATTGATTTTGGGAAAATTTGGTCACAAAGAGGGTTCCTGACTTCTTCAGGATCACCTGTAAGAAATGGGGAAAGAATACATGACTTACTACAAGCAGTGCAGAAACCTGAGAAAATTGCCGTGGTCAAATGTAGTGCACACCAGAGAGGACAAGATTATGTAACATTTGGAAATGCTTATGCAGACCAGGTTGCAAAATGTTGTGCTCTAAATGGAATATCATTCAAAGGAAACTAGGAATTGATGTCTGAAAATGAAGAGAGTTATGCAAATTTTACTCTACAAATAGTGGAGACACTAGATGAACTGTCAGCAATACAGAACAATGTTCCAGGAGAAGAAATGAGGGCTTGGATTAAAAATAAATGCATACCAGGGGAGGATGAAATTTGGGTGACAATGAAGGGGAAGGTAGTCTTGCCGAATAGTCTACTGACACAAATGGCCAGATACTACCATGGTAAGACACTCATTGGAAGGGATGCAATGATCAGGAGTTTTAAACAGTACTGGTACAAACAAATATTCAGACAAGTGGCGGAGCTAGTGTGCCATAGGTGCATAATTTGTCAACAGATGAATGTCGGCAAAGGAACAATTGTCAACATGGGACACATAGGGATGGCAGGAGGTCCATTCAGTAGAATGCAGATGGATTTCATTGAGATGCCTGCATGTGCTGGTTTGAAATATGTGTTGGTGATTGTGTGCATTTTCAGTCATTGGATTGAGGCTTACCCGACACAAAGGAATGACAGTCTGACTGTGGCTAAGTTGCTTTTGTGAGAACTAATTCCACATTTTGGTTTTCCGGTTTCGATTGAATCCGATAGGGGTACACATTTCAATAATGAGGTGATAAAATTGCTTTTCTCCGCAGTAAACATTCAGCAGAGACTGCATTGTAGTTACCGCCCAGAGGCTTCAGGTTTAGTGGAACAAATGAATGGAACTGTCAACACCATGACAGTGCGCGTTCTACGGGCATCTAGAATGCAAAAACCCAACACTCGCAAGATAAAGTAATTTATGCATTGTGATAATATGTTATTGTTTAACCTTTTGCATTGCAGAATTCCATCCAAAAGATTCATTTTTAATGTGCTTATAAATACTGTACATTTGCGATGTATTGCTGCAGACATTCAGAGTGTGTTAGGGTGTGGTCACTTTCCAGGGCCTTCTAGAGACTTTCCCTGCAACATGCCTGGGCGTGGTTCTAGGCTGGGCCAAGACTCTATGAAAGAGAGTCAGCCCAACTTCCAGTGCTCACTATTCAGAGGTCCGGGTGCAGAGCAGCAGCTTCTTCCTGAGCTCCTGTCCCGGAGGCCTATTTGGATTTTCCAGTCTTCTGCACTCATCTCTAATTGGTGATCACTGTTTCCAGGCAGTAAGACGGTGTTTGGACATTTCCCAACACCGTAATTGAGAATTTTCATATTCTTGACTTTAATTCTTAAATGAATAACAGATTACTTGTGCGCTGCCATTTTTTGACATTTGTATGGTGGTTTGCAAATAGGGAGGACGCGCAATTTATTCCATAAAGTTTTGACTTCGTTATTACATTGTTGTTCATTGCGCGCTACCTTTTCTTGACATTTACATGGTGGCATTCGAATCGGCGAAACGCGCAATTCACTTCTCGTGTGTAATTCATGCTGTTCATTGTGCGCTACCATTTTCGGGCATTTACATGGTGGCATTTGAATAGACAAGACGCGCGATTCTTTCCCTGAGTGCTTTTCATGTTGTTCATTGTGCGCTACCTTTTCTTGGCATTTGTATGGTGGCATTTGAATCGGCAAGACGCGCAATTCTTTCCTTGTATATAAATAATGTAAATTACTGTGCGCTACTATTCTAAGACATTTTCTTGGTAGCATTTCAAGTTGACACGTTGCATGATTTATTCCTTGAATCTACGTTGTGTGATTTCATGGTGCATATTCCTTTATGGTGTTTAATACTCATATAAAAATCTGCAATGTGCGCAATTCACTTCCCAATGTTTTTTCTGAGAAGAACACAACAATACCAAAGTTCTAGATGTAATGCTGTGTGTTCCTGATATGTATTCTTAAAAGGAGATTCATATGGTTGTTTAGAAATTGCTCAGAGTGTTTCCTGATTCTCATGCTAAAGAAAGTACTCGAATCTGAAAGTCCTATTTAACTTTTCCTGTTTCCTCCTCAGGTATTCGGTCATCTAAAGCCTAGTCAGTTTTAGGACTATTCGAGGGTTGTTCATGTTTTTTCGGAAAAAAGACGAAGCTTAGAGTTGTAGCATGGTACTGAATTCATGAGATGTAATTTTGATGTTGTGTTTTAACCTTTTGCTTCCTACAGGTCTCCTTCCCAGCTGTTCCCGTCCTAATCCCCTTTTCCCCACTTGGACTCTCTTAGACTCTGTGATAAATCTAATCAGAGTATTGGAGCTGTCTTGTGGTGGAAGTATTGGGAACGTGCACAGACCCCGAGGATCTGGTGACTCTGACAGAATAGTGAGCCCACAAATTATTATCCTCCTGGTTTGTGTATGTTCTCAGCATGGCCCCACTGGACGAGCTAGTCAAGGCTATCACCCAGCTCCAGTCAGAAGTGGTGTCATCAAAGGATTTGACAAATAGTCTAGCTGAGAGGGTGAGTCAGTTACAGAATAAGGTTGAGAAGAAAGAACAAAGTCCCACAGGTGTGTCTTGGCCAGATACGTCTTCTCAGACTTCTGGAGGTAATCCGACTAACATTTCCCTCAATGTTCCTTCTGCCATTCCTTTAGCTCCCCCAGAACGCTTCGCAGGTGATCCCTTGAAAGCGCAATCTTTTCTGGTTCAAGTGGAACTTCACTTCACCTGCAGACCACATACTTTCCCCGATGCCCAGTCTAAAGTAGCTTTCTTGTTGTCATATCTGTCCAGAGATGCAGCTACCTGGGCTATTCCTCTTGTGCGTAAAAATAGTCCCCTGTTGTACAACTGGAAAAATTTTGTTCGTGAATTTGAGAGAGTTTTCGATCGTAGAACTGTAACACAGTCAGCAGATCGTGAATTATTAGACTTACGCCAGGGGAATCAGGACTTAGGCGGTCATTCTGACCGCGGCGGTCGGCGCCCGCCAAGCGGTTCCCGCCGAAAGACCGCTCCGCGGTCAAAAGGCCAGTGGCATGGGCAGTGCAGGGGCCCCCAGGGGCCCCACGGCACCCGTTCCCGCCATCCTGGTTCTGGCGGTGGACACCGCCAGAAACAGGCTGGCGGGAAGGCGGTCGGAATCCCCATGGCGGTGCTGCAAGCAGCGCCGCCATGGCGGATTCCCTGGGCCAGCGGGAAACCGGCGGGAAACCGCCGGCTCCCCTTTTCTGACCGCGGCTTTACCGCCGCGGTCAGAATCGCCCAGGAAGCACCGCCAGCCTGTTGGCGGTGCTTCCGCCGCCCTCCGCCATGGCGGTCATGGACCGCCAAGGTCAGAATGACCCCCTTAGTGTCATATTTAGCCAACTTTAATCGGCTGGTCGCTGAGACATCCTGGCCTGAAGAAAAACAAGCGGCCTTGTTTTACAGGGGACTCAAAGAGGAGCTAAAAGACATCTTAGTGCAAATCGACCCACAACCTGCAAACTGTCAAGATTTAATAAACCTTGTCTTGAGGCTTGATCATCGTTTAAATGAACGAAAAGGAATGCGTAAAAAGACTGAAAAACATTCTTGGCATGCTCATGATAACAAAGACTCAAGAACTCCGAGAGAAAGAACGCCGGAACTGATGGAAATTGGAACCATCAGGAGACCTTTGACCAAAGATGAAAAGGACCTAAGCAGAAAAAATGGGCAATGTCTCTATTGTGGGCGGAAAGGTCATCGCGCCAAAGATTGTCCAATCAAAACAAAGAGCAAGCGAGGCCCAGTTCAGAAAGTTGCAACCAATGCATCATTCGAGTCGGAAAATCTAAAGCACCCAAGTTGCAGAGAAGGGTTGCTCTTGGGTGTCACCGTGGATCCTTCACAATCCAAACATCTAAAATTGGGAATAAGAGTTCAGGTCAAGAAAAAGACCTATTTCAAGAAGGCTCTAGTCGACTCTGGGGCTACCGGAAACTTTGTTGACGCCCAATTAGTTCGTGCATGGGGGATCCCATGTATTGAAAAGAAGACCCCAGAAACCATCCTGGCAGTTGATAGAAAACTCTTGACTGGAGGTCCGATAACTCTTCAGACTGTCCCCTTGACAATAATTTGTGAAGGTAAAAATCAAAGAAAGAAACATAAAGAGGAACTCATCCTTGACGTGATCCATGCTCCCCAGTATGGGATCATCCTTGACTTGCCATGGTTAACTCATCACAATCCAGAGATTAATTGGGCAGAACGAAAGATCGTGTTCTCATCAGTGCTATGTAAAGAACATTGTCTCCAAAGGACTCAAGAATCGGAAGTTCGCAATTTTTACATAGCTACCGCTGCAGAGAAAGAAGTTCAGTTGCCCAAACAGTATTCGTCTTATGAAGATGTATTTGATGAGAAGGAAGCAGAGAACTTACCTCCTCATAGACCTTATGACTGTCAAATTTATCTAGTCCCAGGGGGGATACTTCCCAACTGTCGTGTGTATGCCCTGTCAGAACATGAAAATCAACATTTACGAAAATACTTGGATCAATTCTTAGAGAATGGTTTCATCCGCCCCTCTAAGTCTCCCGCAGCTTCTCCTTTGTTTGTTGTTATAAAAGCGAACGGAGAGCTTCGAACTTGCATCGACTATAGGGGCTTGAATAAAATCACCATCAAGAACAAATATCCTTTACCTCTAATTCCGGTCTTACTGGAACAAGTAAAGAAAGGAAAAATCTACACGAAGCTTGAACTTCGAGGTGCTTACCATTTGGTCAGAATGAGAGAGGGTGACGAATGGAAAACGGCATTCAAAACAAGATATGCCTTTTTGAATACACCGTCATGCCTTTTGGTCTGTGCAATGCTGCAGCAGCATTTCAATTTTTCTTAAATGACGTTCTTAGAGAATACCTCGATATCTTTGCCATAGTTTACATTGATGACATTTTGATCTACTCAGACAATGAGAATGAACATGTTCAACATGTCAAGAAAATTTTGGCAGCCCTTCGTAAACACCATTTATATTGCAAGCTAACCAAGTGTGAGTTTCATGTTACCACAGTTGAGTTTTTAGGGGTTATCCTTACCCCTCAAGGTATGGTGATGATAGAAAGGAAAGTAAAAGCCGTATCTGAATGGCCCATCCCAAAGACTGTTCGTGATGTACAATGTTTCCTGGGCTTTGCAAATTTTTATCGGAGGTTCATCAATCATTTCTCCCAGACAGTGGCTCCAATTACTAAGTTATTAAGAAAGAAAGAAAATTTGTATGGTCCCCAGAAGCAGACCACGCCTTTTCAACTTTGAAAGAAGCTTTCTCCACTGCCCCAGTCTTGACTCATCCAGATGCGGATCGACCTTTCATAGTGGAAGCTGATGCTTCAGATGTGGCGATAGGAGCAGTCTTGTCACAACGAAACAAAGACACTGGTCAGCATTATCCTGTAGCTTCCATGTCTCGGAAGTTGAACGAAGCCGAACAGAACTATGTCATTGCTGAAAAAGAGCTTCTGGCAATTTGTGACGCCTTTAAAGAATGGAGACATCATTTGTTGGGAGCTAAATATACTGTCACAGTATATACTGATCATCGCAATCTTCAATTCATGAGTTCTGCCAGACTTTTGACTCCTCGGCAATTACGCTGGATGCTGTTTTTTGCCCAGTTTGATTTTGTGGTAACCTTCCGGCCTGGTAAAGATAATCGCAAAGCTGACGCCTTGTCCCGCCAAGAGTCTACCACATTGCCTGCAGTTCAAACCTCCAGAGCTATCATTGCTCCTGACAAGGTCCTATGTATCATAAAAACAGAAGATTTCTTTGAAGACATCCGCAATTCATTCACTGTTGAAAAATGGCAGGCGTGGGCCCAAGCAGATCCGAAAAGATCAATCAAGCAAGGATTACCCTTTCACGATGCTCGTTTGTTCGTGCCCACTACCAAACTTCGCAAGATAGTGTTTCATTGGTTGCATGTTATACCTACAGCAGGTCACCCTGGTACTCCTAAAACTCTTGAATTAATCCAACGCTATTTTTGGTGGCCTACCTTAACAAAGGATGTAAAAACAATGGTAAACAACTGCGAAGTCTGTGCTCGCACTAAAGCAAGTCATTCAAAACCGAAAGGGTTGTTACACCTACTCCCAACCCCAAGTCGTCCATGGGAACACATCTCTTTAGACTTTATTACAGGTCTGCCAGTGGTTCAACAGCATTCAGTAATTCTGGTCGTAGTAGATAGTCTCACGAAATATGGACATTTCATTGCCTGTAAGAAATTACCCACCTCTAGTGAACTGGCAACTATCATAATGAATAGAGTGGTTCGTTATCATGGACTGACAAAAGTTATCCTCTCCGATCGGGGATCGCAATTTGCCTCCAACTTCTGGAAGACATGGTGTAAAACACTCCAAGTGACATCTACCCTATCTACTAGCCACCATCCTCAAACAGATGGTCAAACGGAGAGACTAAATCAGACTTTGAAGCAATACCTACGTGCTTACACTGAAAAAGCACTTAATTCATGGACACCAATGCTCTGGTTAGCTGAGTTAGCCTACAACAACTCCTTCCACACTTCTACTAGTGTTACTCCCTTCTTTGGTTTGTTTGGCTATCATCCTGACACCTTGCCCATCACAATTCCTCAAGAAAGTTCTCTCACTCCAGCTGTGTCAGAAATCATTCAACATTTGCATCAAACTCAGAAATCGATTTAACAACATTTAGAAAAAGCGAAACAAAAATACAAAAGGCATTATGACAAGAAACATTGTGAGGGACCGCAGTATCAACCTGGTGACAAAGTGTGGCTTTCCACAAAACATATAGACTTCAAGAAGAAGCACATGTTCAACCCCAAATGTATAGGTCCTTACACTGTTCTTCAGCAAATCAATCCTGAGACCTATAAACTACAATTGCTAAAATCATTACGGATTCATCCAGTGTTCCATACTTCCCTCTTAAAAAAGGCAGTCCAGAAGGTCCGCCCTCATCCAGCTCCTGTTCTAATACAGGGGGAAGAAGAATATGAAGTCAAGAGAGTGTTGGACTCTAAACTGAGAGGGCGTAACCTATGGTACTTAATCTCATGGAAAGGTTATGGCCCTGAAAGTAATTCATGGGTTTCCGCATCTGATGTTCATGCTCCAGTACTTGTGAGACGCTTTCATCGTCTCAATCCAGATAAACCAGGCCCTAGAGCGCGCCTGGGAGAGGGGAGTACTGTCAACACCAGGACAGGGCGCGCTCTACGGGCATCTAGAATGCAAAAACCCAACACTCGCAAGATAATGTAATTTATGCATTGTGATGATATGTTATTGTTTAACCTTTTGCATTGCAGAATTCCATCCAAAAGATTCATTTTTAAAGTGCTTATAAATACTGTACATTTGCAATGTATTGCTGCAGACATTCAGAGTGTGTTAGGGTGTGGTCCCTTTCCAGGGCCTTCTAGAGACTTTCCCTGCAACATGCCTGGGCATGGTTCCTAGGCTGGGCCAAGACTCTTAAAAGAGAGTCAGCCCAACTTCCAGTGCTCACTATTCAGAGGTCCCGGTGCAGAGCAGCAGCTTCTTCCTGAGCTCCTGTCCCGGCGGCCTATTTGGATTTTCCAGTCTTCTGCACTCATCTCTCATTGGTGATCACTGTTTCCAGGTGGTAAGATGGTGTTTGGACATTTCCCAACACCGTAATTGAGAATTTTCATATTCTTGATTTTAATTCTTAAATGAATAACAGATTACTTGTGTGCTGCCGTTTTTTGACATTTGTATGGTGGTTTGCAAATAGGGAGGACGCGCAATTTATTCCATAAAGATTTGACTTCGTTATTACATTGTTGTTCATTGCGCGCTGATATTTCTTGACATTTACATGATGTTTTACGAGTTGGCAAGACGTGCAACTCGTTTCATGAGCATTTAACTTTGTTGTTCATTGCGCGCGCGCTACCTTCTCTTGACATTTAGATAATGGCATTCGAATCGGCGAAATGCGCGATTCACTTCTCGTGTGTAATTCATGCTGTTCATTGTGCGCTACCATTTTCTGGCATTTACATGGTGGCATTCGAATCGGCAACACGCGCGATTCTTTCCTTTAGTGTTTTTTCATGTTATTCATTGTGCGCTACCATTTCTTGGCATTTGCATGGTGGCATTCGAATCGACAAGACGCGCGATTCTTTCCCTGAGTGCTTTTCATGTTGTTCATTGTGCGCTACCATTTCTTGGCATTTGTATGGTGCCATTTGAATCGGCAAGACGCGCAATTCTTTCCTCGTGTATAAATAATGTAAATTACTGTGCGCTACTATTCTAAGACATTTTCTTGGTAGCATTTCAAGTTGACACGTTGCATGATTTATTCCTTGAATCTACGTTGTGTGATTTCATGGTGCACAATCCTTTATGGTGTTTAATACTCATATAAAAATCTGCAATGTGCGCAATTCACTTCCCAATGTTTTTCCTGAGATGAACACAACAATACCAGAGTTCTAGATGTAATGCTGTGTGTTCCTGATATATATTCTTAAAAAAAAGGAGATTCATATGGTTGTTTAGAAATTGCTCAGAGTGTTCCTGATTCTCATGCTAAAGAAAGTACTAGAATCTGAAAGTCCTATTTAACTTTTCCTGTTTCCTCCTCAGGCATTCGCTCATCTAAAGCCTAGTCAGTTTTAGAACTATTCTAGGGTTGTTCATGTTTTTCGGAAAAGACAAAGCTTAGAGTTGTAGCATGGTACTGAATTCATGAGATGTAATTTTGATGTTGTGTTTTAACCTTTTGCTTCCTACAGGTCTCCTTCCCAGCTGTTCCCGTCCTAATCCCCTTTTCCCCACTGGATCTGGTGACTCTGACAGGAACAGGTTATGGGTCAGACAAAATTGTAACATAGACACAAGCATTTCTGTGTGTTCAAACAGTTCAATAGGCTGTGTTCTTAAACAATATCTGCAGGCTTGTATCCCATACTGATGCTTGATGGAAGTATAAAGGGAGGTCACATCCATGGTAACCATAAGATAGTCTTTTTGCCAAGGAATGTTGTGTATCTTGGCTAAGAAATCATTAGTATCACATAAATAAGAGGATAGTTCAGTGACAAAAGTGCACAGAACCAGGTCTAACTATCTTGATGTATTTTCCAGTAAAGACTGGTTCATACTAACTATAGGTCTGCCAGGGGGACACGATTTGTTTTTATGGATTTTCGGCAGAAAGTAGATGCACAGAATTTTCGGATGTTCAATTTTAAGATATAAGTATTCCTCATGATCAATTAGTTGTTTAATGTGCCATTCTGAGAGCATCTGATGATACATTTTATTCTTTATATTGACTAATGGGATTAATCTGTAGCTTGTCATAATGATCCCTATTCGACAATTGTCGATACATATATATATATATATATATATATATATATATATATATATATATATGTCCAGTAGAAGGCAACAGCCGAAAAGCGTAGACATTTGGTAGAGACAGCGTTATTTCTAATCACTATTGAAAAATAAAAAGTGGATGAACTACATTTTTAGAATTTTGCTTTCCTCAGCCTTTCGTCAGATCCTCACTCGACTTGGTGCAGCCGTTCGGTGAGCAGTCTCTCACCGTTTGTGGATTATATATATATATATATATATATATATATATATATATATATATACATATATATATATATATATATATATATATATATAAATATATGACCATCAAAGAAACAACACTGCACTCCCGGAGGCTATGATCTGTCCTTTAATTACAAAACGAAAGCTTTTAAACAGACACCACGATGCGTTTCGACGGCAAAGTCTTCTTCCTGGTGGTTTGCGTCTGCTTTCTCCATTTCATTTCAACCATCTGATTTAGAGCTGGGCACTCTGGGATATCGAGTCCACATACACCCCACACCTGGGGACCCTGATGGTAATTAAGCTCACTGCAGCACGAGCATTTCACATCTAATTGGTATGGTGGTATGTACCTTCCTTTCATGTTAATTCAGATTGCTGGAAATAAAGTGCTTGCAAAAAGTATCCATTTCATTTTTTCTCTTTCCCAGTGACACTTTCCAAAATATATTGCTGCACAAACAACCGTTCTTTCTTCTTCGATATATATATATATAAATTCTAAACAACTAATAAACCATTAAAAAAAAAAAAAAACTTACCTTAAAATTCATTGTTCAGGCAATCGTTATTCAGGCAAAATTGTTGTTTAGACAGTAGTTGTTCAGTACTTCATTGTAGAGACTTTCTAGTTGTTTAGCAGTAGTGGTTTAGGCAAGTAGTTGTTTAGGACCTAGTTGTTTAGGATGTTTCCCATATCGCAGAAGTTCATAAGGCCCAAACTACGTAAGCCCTTGATCGAACTTCTGCCCCTAGGGTCCTGTGATCCATCAGCTATATATACCTCCTGATCTACCTCAAAAGGATTCACCACTGTACTATACCGCCCTATCTTCGCATTAAAATCTCCTGCCACAACAGCACAGAATTCCACACCAACCTCCTCCATTTTGCACCTCAGTGACTGGAGAACTGAAAAGAGGTCACTAATTTGACACCCAGAGTCCCAAACAGCATTATAAAAATTTACCAGTAAAACATTACATTTGTTTGGAAAAACCACGCACACAATCAGTATACCCTGATGATTACAATTGATTTGAAACGCTTTCGCTATTTTAGAAAATCGAATCAAAGTACTAACCCCCCTTTAGGGTGGCCCCCTTGGGGCCGAATAGCCGGGACTGCAAACCTATGATAGCCATCCCAGGCAGCTTGCCCATCCGACCAGGTTTCTTGCAGCAGAATAAAATCATACTGAGCCAAGCACCTAATCCATTGATGGTCTAACAGCTTAGCGTTATACCCAGCAACATTCCAAGAAATAAGACCACAGTCTGTAGACTTTCCACCCTGGGCCTCCATGATCATAGTAGCATTTGAGGGATCTGCTAAGCACTCACTGTATTTCTCTACACAGCGTCAATCCACCCCCTCCAAACCCAGGGAACTGGTGACATCATTCCTCATACTGATTCTCTGTGCAACGTCTTGACCTTGATGTAAATTCCTAAGATTCCCAGACAAGATCTCACCACATTCATCAGGCTGTCGTATATGACCATAAAAAAATCTCAAATGGACCATGCCAAATTTGACCTTTCTCTGGGAAACCGAACTTTGTGTAGAAAGGAGTCGCTAGCCCAGACCAGGATACCTACAATTTATAATAATTCAATCCCTGTTTCCCACTTTTGTTCTCGGCCCGACCCAATCAATTCTTCTAACAAAGAGAATATCACTAAGATCCTTACAAACAAAGTCACAATTTTTGCTTAACCAATGACCAGTTTTGTTTTTTAGTTGATATGTAGATTCACTAATACCCGGAGCAAGAGCCGGGACACCTATCAGTACCACCACATAGGGGGCACATGTTGGTGGGAGCTCCAAACAGACAAGCAGAGGAATTTCTTCCAGGTACGAAGCTTGTGCTTCCATAGGCCCATTCCCTGATAGCTTTCCACCTTGTAACCTATTTTCCCCTCCTGGTCTTCTTGGCAAATTGGCAGGGGCAATCGAGGGCGAGGCAGTCTCCACAGAAATACCATGAGCCCCCGAATTAACAAGTTTTGCATCTTGACGTATGGCTCCATCTGGTTTCCTGGGGTAGCCCTCACAGGGGGGGCGCCCTCTCGGGTGGTTGAATTAAATGTCTAGAGTCCGGACCACCCTCAACTATCACTGGACTAGGCCTCTCCTGCCCACATATCTGGGAAACTGCTTTCTCAAGCACCCGCAGTTTCTCCAGGACTGGGGCCAGACTCGCCTCGACCATCTCCTTAATCTTCATCAATAAGCTGTTAGAATCCCAACCCGGGGACTGTATGGGATCAATACCATCCGTCGAGCCTTCAGGATTCGAAATTACTCACATAGGTGGTTTAAATCTACTCCCAACTTTCTTCGGCGCCTTTTTCTTTTTCGGGGGGGGGACTGCGACTCTCCAAAGGAGAAGCTGGAGGGGACCTCCTCAAAAACCTCTAACTTCCCTCCTCAGGGAGCAAATTTTCAGACACAGCTTCTTGCGCTTTCCGTGAGGGACCCACCTGATCGTCCAGCAACCCCAAAGCCTCACTTTCAGTGGAGATTTGGCGCCAGTCATTCATCTCCAGAGAAAGTCTCCTCTCTGCCAAGTCAATCTCTTTAGTGACCACCCCAACAGCTCTGGCAAGGAAAGAGTCCAAGGTTGTGTTAGTACTTCTCTTCCCTCCACCAGCCTGATCCACACTTTGAAGGGCCCTCCTCCTGCCCATCCTCACAATAAAACAAGGGAGGCTTATCTAGAAAGCAGATAGTCAGCTGCAATCACAGTAAAACAATAAGACAATGGGATACTAACAAAATGCTGGAGAGGCAGGCATATAACAGTTAAGCTTTGGGGCAAATGACTAACGGAGGGCAGGATAATATCAGGAGCACTCACCCACCAAGCAGGATTAAAGAGAGGTGGCCCAGCCCAGCCTCTTTCGGTCGATGATGGGCGAAGGACGGGCCGCGCGTGGCAAAGTGATGATTGCGCTTAATAGCGCTCTGTAGGTATGAGGCTCCTCCTCCTCCTCGTAGCTTCTTGGGACATGGAGTCCCTGCACCAGGTCTCTGACTGCACGTGCGTCCCGCGCAGCGAAGTGATGATCGTGCTTAATAGCGCTCTGTAAGTATGAGGCTCCTCCCCCTCCTCGTAGCTTTTTGGGACACGGAGTCGCTTCACCAGGTCTCTGACTGCACGCGCGTCCTGCGCAGCGAAGTGATGATCGTGCTTAATAGTGCTCCTAGGTATGAGGCTCCTCCCCCTCCTCGCAGCTTCTTGGGACACGGAGTTCCTGCACCAGGTCTCTGACTGCATGCGCGTCCTGCGCAGCGAAGTGATGATCGTGCTTAATAGCGCTCTGTAAGTATGAGGCTCCTCCCCCTCCTTGCAGTTTCTTGGGACACGGAGTCCCTGCACCAGGTCTCTGACTGCACGCGCGTCCCGTGCGGCGAAGTGATGATCGCGCTTAATAGCACTCTGTAGGTATGAGGCTCCTTGCAGCTTCTTGGGACACGGAGTCCCTGCACCAGGTCTCTGACTGCATGCGCGGCCCGCGCGGCGAATTGATGATCGTGCTTAATAGCGCTCTGTAAGTATGAGGCCCCTCGCAGCTTCTTGGGATACGGAGTCCCTGCACCAGGTCTCTGACTGCACAGGCGTTTCTAATATGTTTATTAATGGTTTTCGTATTAATAACGAGTGATGAACTAATGTGCAAAACAAGAAAACTTTTGAAGTTGTTGTTTTTCTGTTCTTGGCTGAGCAAAATTATATTCAGATGCTGTAGTTATTTTCCATGATTCGAAGCTTCAAAATATTAAATGTTTTCAAGCTTGTATAGATGTATCCACAGCTACCCCTAGCGGGTTGCGGTGACATGTTTTACAAGGTCATATATTAACTGAGCGCTGCATACGTTGAAATGTTCTATTGTTTGAGAATGTTACTAATATCTGGTCTTTCCTCGAGGATGGAAATGATGTAGCAGAGAAAGTTTCTTCTCGAGAACAAGATATGCGAGAGGCGGATGAGACAATGGAGTTACAAACGAGACGGAAGGAGAGTGTATCTACCGAAAGAAAATGTTATAGTTAGCGTAGGTTTGTCCAGTTTAGGTTATCAAATTAGTTGTTGATTGGCTGAAAATGAAAACACCCCATAGATTGACCAATCAGGAGTTCATTACATTTTAGTATAATAATCTGTATAGACTAATTAGAAAAAGAGAGAGAGCTTGGAGTTCATTGGGATTGCGTGAACTGTGGGTTTCTTGTTCCTTGTGAGCAGACATGTGTCGAGATTAGCTGTCGATAGGCCTAAAACTGTTGATGGTGTCCTCAAGTGGAAGCTGATCATTTGCTGTTACTACTATTGTGGCAATGTATGTTTTTAAATGTGAATTGTGTTTCTCTTGCTTTTCAGGTACCAACTGCAACTAATAATTATATTGCTGCACATTATTAGTTTTTATATATTGACATAATTGAGTTAAGAGTTTTTCTAAATTTGTGTATCTAAATTCTTTTCACATGAAGCCCAACATTTAATGCTAATTTGTAGTTACTTAGGAGAATAATCATCTATTGCTTATGATCTGGTTTGAATTCATTTGATGCTGAACTAAATGTATTCTGTACAATCATTACCAGTTTTTGTATTATTAATATGTGTGATTCATTTAGAGATAATCTGTTTAACTGTATTAATCAAATTGAGATAAATACGCTGTTTCAATGAGCCGCTATTGATTCTATATGCTTATCATTTGTGTTTGAGAGTTATCTTCGTGACCTTAGCATTGTTATTATAGGGAAATAAAGGTATGAATTCTTGATACAAACTGGTGTGATTATTGTCTGAAGCTTTATAATATTGAATATTGTTGTTTCGTTATTGATTTGTTGGTTCTCACAATTCCCATTGGTGACATCCCCTCAAACCTATGTCGCTTCGATCTATCATTCTTTAGTGCGGGATCCATTATATGGTATTAATGAAAGTTTGGATCTCGTAGCGCGCTCACAAAAGCCAGCCACGGTCTGAAGTCAACAACGTTGTGTCCATGACGCCTGCACAACACAGACACAAGGCAACAGTGGAACAACTCCCTGAGTTGAATCTGGAGTCTGATGACTTTCCAGAAGACGGGCATACACCACCTTCTCGGGATAGATGCACTCACAGACGTCAGTCCCTTTTCAAGTGCAAAAGCACTCCCCTCAGGAGACGTAAATCAGGTGTCAGACAGAGCTCAGGGGAAGGGGAGGGCACATCTCTGTTTTGAGGTTTTGGGGCATCAGTGTTGAAGATGCAGTGCCTACAATGTAAGCACATGAAATCAATGCACAGGCAATTGGTGTCTCTCAGTCACACTATGTGCCAGCTGAATGCAACAGCGCTGAAAAGACAGAAAGCAACAGCAGACACTTTAAGGGAGATGACGAATGCCATTAAGGAACTCGGCACAGTAATGCAGCAGGACCATGTCATTCACCATAGGTGCCTGCACCAATTGATAGGTAGATTGGATGGGTTCAGCAGATCTGTCAATCACCTAACAAATGCAAATGCTTTGCTGTCATGATAAGCCGTGGGCAAGCAAGAGGAAATAGCAAACTGCAGTGGAGATGCTGCATGGGGATTGGTGCAGGTTACCAGTGTATTGGAGAACATTCAGACAGCCCAGATCGCTGGGAACAACGACCTAGGTGGTGGGGAGAGTGAGGAGCTCTCTAGCCTTAGTAGTGTGACTTCCACTGTGATGGAGTATAGGTGTTGCAGTTCCAGACACAGTGCTGTCTCAGAAGCCTTCATAAGAGATGCCGCTGAGCCCACTGACCATTCTATTGGAGTGCGTAGATGCAGAAAGTAATTTGGACATGTTCTGGGGCTTGTTGTTTTGAGATACTGCACTACTGCAAGGATGTTAATGATGAAGCATTTTATTTAAGTACAGATAGTACTTTTGGACTACCTATGTTGTAGGTCCATATATATAACCTGAAGTTAAGCCAATAAATGTGATACCTGTAGCAGTAAGGAACAATATGTGGTCTCTTCATTGCTTACATTAAAAATAATTCTGCATAATCTCTCCATGTCTTTGTTTGCCTTCTGCTGCTCTTGATCCATCTGTCTGTTGAAGGGGCAGCAATGGGTTGTCATCCTCATCAGACTCCGTATCTGAGGTTTCCAGGGTATGCCTCTTGATGTTGCGATGTTGTGCAACGTAACATTAGTAGCCACAATTTAGCAGCAGGTCAATGGACTGTATTGTAGTGCCCCGCCACTTTTGTGCAGGCATCGAAAGAGACTCTTCAGTAGGCCAAAGGTCCTCTCAATAACACTTTGCGTCCTCCTATGTGCAGCATTGTAATGCTGTTCACTTGGTGTAGCTGGATTGAGGTATGGTGTGAGGATGAAGGACCGCACTGTATATGCACTGTCTCCTACAATGACAAGTGAATATTGAGTCATTGTCATCTCTAACCTCACCTGTACACTATGCTACATTGTTCTGTGTTAAATTACCAAGTAGGTATCCTTCTCCAAACTATCCACCAAGTAGCAGTGTGTATATTCCACTATGCCTGAATAGATAGGAGTCATGCGTGCTACAAGGGAATCTGGCCACTAAATCTGTGATGATGTGTGAGGCATTGCAGATGACCTGTATTTTCATGGAATGGCTACATTTCCTATTTCTGCAGATATACTTATTGTCATATGGTGGACAGATTGCGACGTGTGTCCCATAAGTGCAGCTAATGACATGTGGAAATTGGGCTACCTGATAGAATTTTTATTTTGTGACATGCAAGTCCTGTGGGGTGTTGGGGAATTTCATGTGCTCATTGATTTTAGATAGCAGTGCATTCAGGAATGCAAAAAAGAAGAGTGAGAGTGCACTTTGGGGCACACCTCCAGCTGCTGCTCGTACCCCTCGACAGCTTCCTAAGGCTAAGAGGTGCAGGGTATGGCATTGGTTCTGTGTGTGTGTGTGTGTTGCTGCAGTTGTGGCTGCAAATCTGCTATTAGGTCTAATATCCTGGCAGAATTCAACCTATACTTCTCATAAATCTCCTCCTCTGTTTTCTCAAACAAATGAATGCTCACTCTGAAAATGCACTTCTGTCTCATCCTCCCTCTCCTTAAGCCTGCCAGTATCCTCATCCCCCTCACCATGACGCAGAATGCAGCCATTGTTGAAAAGGGCTGTTGTACTCTGGGCCTCTTTATATAGGTTTCACCTGTTTACCACCTGTTTTGAGTTGGTGGTAAATTCCACATGCCAAATTCCCAATTTGTGACCATTTGCAATTTGCGAATGGTTCATATGTTGTTTTTGTGATTACCTATTTGCGATTCGCAATTTGTGAATCGCAAAATTGAGTCACAATTTCAGGGACTCACTATTTTTGCGATTCCTTAAAATTGCCCTGTGAATACCTTTCATACATTTAGAAAGGCTACTTTGCATTCGCAAACGGTGGAATTTTGCCATTTGCACTGTTTGCGAATGCAAAATACTTTGATACATCTGGCCCAACATTTCTAAAACACTACAACATTAACATTCTGGCAAGCGAGTATTAATGTGGCTTGCGGTAACTTTCATTGTGAACTTTTATTAATATATCTCAGTGCACGTTACAAAATGAAAATAACCACCACTTCTTCTTCACGTTTTAGGAAGGATAATGGTGCAGCCAGGTTATGCTCCTTCATGGTTCCGTAGAACTTATTAGCCTCTATCTTGAGGAGGTTTTTTCTTTTGCAAGAAACATATTTAGCAGAAGGGTTTGTGAGTCACGCTGGACTATACATCATTAGTTTTTTGTGATTTGGTATTGACTTGGTATTCACACACATGTATATTATGCATGGGTGGAAGTGTTTTGCTAAGCTGTAATTGGTGGGGCTGATGGGGAGGCGTGTGTGTGTGTGTGTGTGTGTGTGTGCGCGCTTAAGAAAAGAATGTTCCAAAACCAGTCTCCGCTGAGCAAATGGTGATATCATTCACTGAATGGTGAAATATATTTGAAGACTGGCTTAGCAGTTGTCAGTGAGAGAGGGTGTAGTTAACCAAGAGTATGGCCTGACAGTAAGGATGGGCTGAGGCTGCAGACGTGAAGGAGCTGTAACTAGTTGCTCCCAAGAAGACCAAGTATACATAGAAGTAGTCCAAGTATAGATAGTGACCCCCACCCGATGTTAGTCGACAATGTGACCCTGTCAGGTGAAAGGTGGACCTCTTAACTTTAGGATAAGCAAAGAACATAAGAAATATTGATGCAGACGACATCACTGAAGATGTAATCTCCACCATCATGCTCATCATCAAGGAGGTAGATATAGTACAACAAATTAGAAAATGCCGTTAAGAGGTGATCTTTGTCAACCTGGTATTTCATCAGAGCAATAAGGTGGGAGTAACACTATTTTTTTACGAAACAGAGCTAGAAAAGTAATTTAATTTCCCCACAAAAAGACTATTCACAGGTCTGGTTGTGACAAAAGGAAAACAGCGCCTGACTGATATGTAAATAGATAGCACAGTGACTTGAAGTGCAGGAAGCCTCAACACGAGTTATACTGTTATTGGCAGTAGTCACAATAAGTAATACAATGTGTCAGGATGGCCCACATCAAAGGTTTAAGTCTAAGAGTCAGTAGTAAGTTTCACGAGGTTGTGCATTACCTCCCCCTGCAAGAAAAAGCATAGTTTATGGTGATATAAAACCTTTGTTTTTCCCTTGGACAGTGCAATGCAAAACATCTGACAGTTACTTGTCTAAGATGTTAACAAACAAGTCTCTAACAAGCTTTTAGAATTAAAAGGAACGTGCCTCTGTGCATGAGGTTTTTCATACAAAATGACTCAAGATGATGTTTTGTATGTAAATATTGAAATGGTACCAGCTAAGCTTTAACAGAAAGTAAAAATAATGTTTACTCCTAAACTGGTTTGGAGTGGAAAGTGATTTTGTGAGCTGACTAATTGAAACTGAGGGGGGTTGTACCCGAGCATTAACTAAAGACATGGGTAACGTGCCATTGACACACATTTATCAGTACCATGAGGTAGATAGATGAGAGGTTGTAGACACATGAGATAAATGAGTATTTCAGGTTATTTATTGTGTGGACACCTGCAGAATACAAGGGAAACGGGGACACAATTCTAGAATCCAGTAACTAAACTTTTCTGTTAAGGGCTCAGGTCGACTCATTCTCAATACCCCGGAGATTGAGAGAACCTCCTCCATGTTGTTATTGTCGACTGACAGCACAATGAAACTGAAAGCAAATAGGGAGTCACCACACCCTTTCTAAGAGGCAACCAGGGTGTCAGCAAAAGCTAAAGTGACAGAGAGCTGTGAGTGGTGGGTAAAGTGTCCCAGGATAGGTACACCTATAAAAGTCTAGTTTTTATATCTCTGAGGGAAGATTTTACATGCAAAAAATGTAGCACTGTCAAGGGAACAAAGTCGCCCAATATACAAGCAAATCTGGTGATAGAACATGAAAGCATAAAGGTGTAACTTGAATCTGTTAACACAGCATATGTTGTTGTGGTCTAGATATATGGACAATTTTATGGTTATGTGGCGTAGCAACAGATGGAAAAATATATCTATACTAAATGACAAGGGGATGAATCTGATATTTACTTAGGCATACAATCAGCTATCTTGATTTGAACATTCAAGTTATTGGCCACTGGCTGCCCCATACAAATGAACAAATTACATTAAATACATCTGAAAGCATAGTGTATATTATACTTATTGCTAACAGAGAAGTGTAGAAATCCTACAGTTCGTAATTAGATGTAGTTTTAAACATAATTCATTAAAATTGATCTTCTTGAAGTTTAACAAACAGATTTCTGCAACGGAGGATGCACTTTGTAATATTTCACAAATGTCTAATCACCCTCCTATGCCGGCCTTTGCTCAAAAAGCGCACTGGGCCAAATCAAATTTGGGGCCTCTATGTTCCTCCCTCATCGATTTCCACCCTCCCCCCCTCCCAATTCAATTTCTACCTTTTTTTTAGTAGTGTATTTAACACTACCTTCATCAAAAGATCCCTAGCAGCGGTTGTTCTGGACCAAGATCAAGCGTAGGAAAGGGAGCATTATTGGGTTATGAAAAGTCTATGTCCTGCCACCTTCAATGCACATGACCTTGTCTTCAACACTATTACTGCAGATGATCTTAATATGGGGTGTTTTGCGTTCGCTGGCCAGTCAAATCCCAGCTGATCACCTTAGCAGTGACCAACCTCTGAACATACAATTTCCTCTCCCCCGAGTCACCTGTTTATATGCTATATTACAGGTGGTGAGAAGTCTTGGGAGGGGCGAGAGTGAGAAGGGAGGGGGACGAGTAAATGGAGGAAGACAACTGAAGAGAATGTTAAGTTTTACATAGTTAATGAACAGGAGCTGGTTGAAATAACAAAATAATTATTAGAATGATTAGGTGAGCTCACTGTGTGCTTCTCTAAACCTGGACACCCTGGGCCTGAGCCCAGCTCACCCATGCCCAAGGCCAGCCCTGTCTCCATCCCCCCTTTGTTTCATCATTCACTGTTCACTCCTTTCGTCCCTTTGCCATCTCCTTTTCTTTTCACTTTTGTTTCCAATTCTTCACTCTGTCTGTGTCAATCTATCATTCAAAGCCAGGGGCGGTTTTTTCATGAGGGCATAGGGGCTCCGCCCAGGCCATATTTCCTATCTTCTATCTGGTTTATATTATTATTTTCATGGTACAGTACGTGTGTACAGGTTCATCAGGCAGGGTCAGGCAGGTTTCACTGGCACATGTGCTTAGTGCGCATCTGCCACTTGTCGCAGGTTTAACAGGGCTTACACAGGGGCGTAGGAGACAGTAAATTTCTGGGGGGGACAGGGACAACCTTGAGGACTTTCAAGTGACCCTATACATATCGCCCATTGTGTGAGATCACCCGGGTAAACAAATACAATCGCATAGTTTTTAAGTGAAATATTGAGAAAGGCATGCTTGTAGTCACAGTTTGCAAGTATGCTTTATTGTTATTTACATTCACAAAGTAATTGGACCAAATGCACAAAAAAATGTTTATAAATCTCGCATCTTCATGCACCAAGCAAACAAAGGTGGGACAAAAAAAGGACGAATAAACTAAATGTTCTTGGTGAGATTCCTAAACCTCAACATACAATTGGCCTAATTAGAAATGATTATTTCTTGCTGTAGGTATCTATAATAAAATTATGAACTTGAATTTGAAAAGCCAAATAATTTCTTGCGCCGTTCACCGCGGAGGACAAATTGTTTTGCTATTGTCTGTAGGTCAATTGAGTCCATCATCTCTTTATGTATATTGCATATGGCAACATGATTCAGTCTTTTTTGGGACATAGTTGATCTTAGCCAAGTTTTCAGGCGGCGGAGACCACTGAAGCTTCTCTCAGCCTCACAAGAAGGTACTGGAATAATTAAAAGAATCTGCAGTAGCTTTTCAACCTGTGAAAAGAAAGCTCCCTCTCTTGGAAGCATTTTTCGGAGTATGTCTGCCAGTTCTGGGACTGAAGAGTACTTGAACATACTTGATAATATAGTTAATTGAGCTTTGAGCAGCAAAGGGTCAATTTCTTTGTACTGAGCAATAGAGTCCATGCCACTGCCTGTTAAAAGCACCTGTTCAAGTTTTTCATATCTTTGGATGCCTTCCTGGTCAAAACGCTGAGTGAGATGAACAGAAACTGTATCCAAAAGTTCAAAGTACTGAGGTCGATAGTAGTCCCCCACGGTTGCAGGATGAAAACTTTCTGCTGCTCCATCATCTATTCTTTTAGGGATTCGCCGCAGTCGTGGCACTTCAATGGCATTAAGATGGTACTTAGAAGTCATGTGGTTAGTGGAATGGATCAGACTGTTGAATGACTCATCATTACGAAGCTTCAGTATGGCACTTTTTGCTACATTCACAGCAGCCAGTAGCCCAGATATAGTTTGCTGGCGGCCTTGCATGGCAATATTCAAACATTCCAGAAGCTGCAGTATTTGGAGAGCAATCTGAAGACCTAGGACAGTTGTTCCTCTCTGAAAGTGTGCAAGCAAACCACGAGCACGAGCAGACACATCACCACTGGACTTGGATGTTGATAATTGTTCTAGGGTTTCCAGAATAGGTTCATAATTATCGATTACTTTTTGTACAGCTTTTAAAGGGACCGTCCAACGTGTTGGACACAGTGGCTTTATTTTTAACACATTTGTGGTGAGATCATGAATGGTGGGGCAATTCAGCTTACCTTTCTTGCCTGAGCAGGACACCAAGGTCACAGAACCCTCCAAAGTGTGCTGGCAGGGATCGGTGGCAACATCCAGGATCGCGGGAGTTGCAAATGATCACTGGCATCTGGTCCCTAGGGCCAACCACTAGCGCATGCACAGTGGGCACAAAGCTAGCATTTGCCTTTGATGAAGGGTAGGTTTTAGGGTACAGGACGGGGAGGTCACGTAGTTTTTAGGACAGGGCTAGATAGGTTTTAGAGTTCAGGGTGGGGGCGAGGTAATTTTTAGAACAGGCCTGGGCAGGTTTTAGAGTACGACGGGGCGCCGGGAAGTTTTTGGGACAGGGTGGGTTCGATTTTAGGGTTCAGGGCAGGGGGTCAGGGTAGTTTTTAGGGCAGTGCAGGGTAGATTTTTGGGTACAGGACGGGGAGGTCAGGTAGTTTTTAGGGCAGAGCGGGGTAGGTTTTAGGGTTCAGGGTGTGGGGTCGGGGTAAGTTTTAGAACAGGGCGGGGTAGGTTTTACGATACAGGGTGGGGGCGGGTAGTTTTAGGGTTCAGGGTGTGGGGTCGGGGTAAGTTTTAGAACAGGGCGGGGTAGGTTTTACGATACAGGGTGGGGGCGGGTAGTTTTATGGTACTGTAGGAGGCTGGACTGGCTTGTAGTGAGTACCAAGGGGTACTTGCACCTTGCACCAGGCCCAGTTATCCCTTATTAGTGTATAGGGTGTCTAGCAGCTTAGGCTGATAGATAATGGTAGCTTAGCAGAGCAGCTTAGGCTGAACTAGGAGACGTGTGAAGCTACTACAGTACCACTTAGCGTCATATGCACAATATCATAAGAAAACACAATACACAGTTATACTAAAAATAAAGGTACTTTATTTTTATGACAATATGCCAAAGTATCTTAGAGTGTACCCTCAGTGAGAGGATAGGAAATATACACAAGATATATATACACAATAGCAAAAATATGCAGTATAGTCTTAGAAAACAGTGCAAACAATGTATAGTTACAATAGGATGCAATGGGGAAACATAGGGATAGGGGCAACACAAACCATATACTCCAAAAGTGGAATGCGAACCACGAATGGACCCCAAACCTATGTGACCTTGTAGAGGGTCGCAGGGACTATTAGAAAATAGTGAGAGTTAGAAAATTAGCCCTCCCCAAGACCCTGAAAAGTGAGTGAAAAGTGCACTAAAGTTCCCCTAAGGACAAAGAAGTCGTGTTAGAGGAATAATGCAGGAAAGACACAAACCAACAATGCAACAACTGTGGATTTCCAATCTAGGGTACCTGTAGAACAAGGGGACCAAGTCCAAAAGTCACAAGCAAGTCGGAGATGGGCAGATGCCCAGGAAATGCCAGCTGCGGGTGCAAAGAAGCTTCTACTGGACAGAAGAAGCTGAGGTTTCTGCAGGAACGAAAAGGGCTAGAGACTTCCCCTTTGGTGGACGGATCCCTCTCGTCGTGGAGAGTCGTGCAGAAGTGTTTTCCCGCCAAAAGAACGCCAACAAGCCTTGCTAGCTGCAAATCGTGCAGTTAGCATTTTTGGACGCTGCTGTGGCCCTGGAGGGACCAGGAAGTCGCAAATTGGACCAGGAGAGAGAGGGGACGTCGAGCAAGACAAGGAGCCCTCTCAGCAGCAGGTAGCACCTGGAGAAGTGCCAGAAACAGGCACTACGAGGATGCGTGAAACAGTGCTCACCCGAAGTCGCACAAAGAAGTCCCACGTCGCCGGAGAACAACTTAGGAGGTCGTGCAATGCAGGTTAGAGTGCCGTGGACCCAGGCTGGACTGTGCACAAAGGATTTCTGCCGGAAGTGCACGGAGGCCGGAGTAGCTGCAAAAGTCGCGGTTCCCAGCAATGCAGTCTAGCGAGGTGAGGCAAGGACTTACCTCCACCAAACTTGGACTGAAGAGTCACTGGACTGTGGGGGCCACTTGGACAGAGTTGCTGGATTAGAGGGACCTCGCTCGTCGTGCTGAGAGGAGACCCAAGGGACCGGTAATGCAGCTTTTTGGTGCCTGCGGTTGCAGGGGGAAGATTCCGTCGACCCACGGGAGATTTCTTCGGAGCTTCTAGTGCAGAGAGGAGGTAGACTACCCCCACAGCATGCACCACCAGGAAAACAGTCGAGAAGGCGGCAGGATCAGCGTTACAGAGTTGCAGTAGTCGTCTTTGCTACTTTGTTGCAGTGTTGCAGGCTTCCAGCGCGGTCAGCAGTCGATTCCTTGGCAGAAGGTGAAGAGAGAGATGCAGAGGAACTCGGATGAGCTCTTGCATTCGTTATCTAAAGTTTCCCCAGAGACAGAGACCCTAAATAGCCAGAAAAGAGGGTTTGGCTACCTAGGAGAGAGGATAGGCTAGCAACACCTGAAGGAGCCTATCACAAGGAGTCTCTGACGTCACCTGGTGGCACTGGCCACTCAGAGCAGTCCAGTGTGCCAGCAGCACCTCTGTTTCCAAGATGGCAGAGGTCTGGAGCACACTGGAGGAGCTCTGGACACCTCCCAGGGGAGGTGCAGGTCAGGGGAGTGGTCACTCCCCTTTCCTTTGTCCAGTTTCGCGCCAGAGCAGGGCTAAGGGGTCCCCTGAACCGGTGTAGACTGGCTTATGCAGAATTGGGCACATATGTGCCCAACAAAGCATTTCCAGAGGCTGGGGGAGGCTACTCCTCCCCTGCCTTCACACCATTTTCCAAAGGGAGAGGGTGTCACACCCTCTCTCAGAGGAAGTTCTTTGTTCTGCCATCCTGGGCCAGGCCTGGCTGGACCCCAGGAGGGCAGATGCCTGTCTGAGGGGTTGGCAGCAGCAGCTGCAGTGAAACCCCAGGAAGGGCAGTTTGGCAGTACCAGGGTCTGTGCTACAGACCACTGGGATCATGGGATTGTGCCAACTATGCCAGGATGGCATAGAGGGGGCAATTCCATGATCATAGACATGTTACATGGCCATATTCGGAGTTACCATTGTGAAGCTACATATAGGTAGTGACCTATATGTAGTGCACGCGTGTAATGGTGTCCCCGCACTCACAAAGTTCAGGGAATTATCTCTGAACAATGTGGGGGCACCTTGGCTAGTGCCAGGGTGCCCTCACACTAAGTAACTTTGCACCTAACCTTTACCAGGTAAAGGTTAGACATATAGGTGACTTATAAGTTACTTAAGTGCAGTGTAAAATGGCTGTGAAATAACGTGGACGTTATTTCACTCAGGCTGCAGTGGCAGGCCTGTGTAAGAATTGTCAGAGCTCCCTATGGGTGGCAAAAGAAATGCTGCAGCCCATAGGGATCTCCTGGAACCCCAATACCCTGGGTACCTCAGTACCATATACTAGGGAATTATAAGGGTGTTCCAGTAAGCCAATGTAAATTGGTAAAATGGTCACTAGCCTGTTAGTGACAATTTGGAAAGAAATGAGAGAGCATAACCACTGAGGTTCTGATTAGCAGAGCCTCAGTGAGACAGTTAGTCACTACACAGGTAACACCTTCAGGCACACTTATGAGCACTGGGGCCCTGGGTTACCAGGGTCCCAGTGACACATACAACTAAAACAACATATATACAGTGAAAAAATTGGGGGTAACATGCCAGGCAAGATGGTACTTTCCTACAGGTACAGGACTGGGAGATCCGGGAGTTTATAGGACAGGGCGGGCTAGGTTTTAGGGTTCAGGGCAAGGGCAGGGGGTCAGGTAGTTTTTAGGACAGGGCGGTAGGTGTTAGGGTTCAGAGTGGGGCAGGGCTCAGGGTAGTTTTTAGGAAAGGGTAGAGTAGGTTTTAGGATTCAGGGTGGGGTCGGGTTTGGGTAGTTTTTAGGACGGGCAGAGTTTTTTAGGACAGGCAGAGCAGGTTTTAGAATTCAGGGCAGGGGTGTCTGGTAGTTTTTAGGACAGTGCAGGGTAGGCTTTAGGGTTCAGGGCAGGGGTGGGGTCAGGGAAGTTTTTAGGACAGTGCAGGGTAGGTTTTAGGGTACAGAACGGGGAGATCAGGTAGTTTATAGGACAGGACGGGCTAGGTTTTAGGGTTCAGGGCAAGGGCAGGGGGTCAGGTAGTTTTTAGGACAGGGTGGGTAGGTTTTAGGGTTCAGGGTGGGGGCAGGGTCAGGGTAGTTTTTAGGAAAGGGTAGAGTAGGTTTTAAGATTCAGGGTGGGGTCGGGGGTTCGGGTAGTTTTTAGGACAGGCAGAGTTTTTTTTAGGACAGGCAGAGCAGGTTTTAGAATTCAGGGCAGGGGCGTCTGGTAGTTTTTAGGACAGTGCAGGGTAGGTTTTAGGGTTCAGGGCAGGGGTGGGGTCAGGGAAGTTTTTAGGACAGTGCAGGGTTCGTTTTAAGGTACAGGACGGGGAGGTCGGGTAGTTTTTAGGACAGGGCGGGGTAGGTTTTAGGGTTTAGGGCATGGGCAGGGGGTAAGGTAGTTTTTAGGACAGGGCAGGGTAGGTTGTAGGGTTCAGGGAAGGGGCGGAGGAGTAATGGTAGTTTTTAGGACAGTGCAGGGTAGGTTTTGGGATTTAGGGTGGGGATGGGATCGGGGTAGTATTTAGGACAGGCAGGGTTACTTTGAGGGCTCAGGGCGGGGGGCTTTAGAGCTCAGGGTAGAGGGGAAGGGGGAGTTTTAAGTGCTTGGGCGGGGTGGAGTATGGTATCAGGTGTAAGAGGGCAGGGTGGGAAGAATTTACCATGCATGTTCCTTTACCAAACATGCTTTTACAACGAAATTCACTGTTAAGGCTTGCATGGTAATGGTGTGCATGGTAAAGGCATGCATGATAAAGACGTGGCCGTTGTTGAGAACACGTTGTTAAGGCATGCGTGATGTACACATGTGTTGTTCCATCATACATCCCTCATACCAGTGTAGGGTGTCAGAGCACTTTACATCACACAGACATTACACAGAGACAATCATCATATGTGTGTAACTCAGTCTATAGGACATGTTACATAAGACAGAGGACTACAAGGTGTGGGAGTCACAGGCCATCCATACTGGTAGCAGGTATAGTTTAAGAGTACCAAGTCTGGAGAAGCCCAGGCTCAGAATTTAAAACATAACGCCATGGTTGGGGGTTCTCTTTAATAATAAGAACTGATTTTCACTGAAATTAACCCCTTTTGCAACATTAAGTTAATGAAAAAATGGGGAACAACCATAACGTTCTAATCTATACCTCGCAGTTTGTATGCATCTCTTTGCGCTAGTACTATTTTATGATGACTCAAAACTTCCACTAGACAAAACTTCAATCTCTCTCCAGGAAGACCATTAATCACCGGATTGAAATTTTTATTGTTGCCTGAAAACTGTCCGGGGCAAGGAACACCCAGCAGGTGCTTTCAAAGCCACTTTCAAGCACCGAGTCACCTCAGGGGACAATAATTAGCACTGTGGCAGTTGGAGACCCTGGTGAAAGGGAGACAGAGGGCGACAGAAACAGGGCCCTAACAGACATTGTCACACAAGCGCGCTAAAACCTGCCCTGCTCATATCTTACAGTGAACCAACAATAATGTATAAAAAAGGGAGATGCTAGGCAACACAGCACTTTAAAAAGTAAGGGAAATACTTTATTTAATTACCCAAACCTCCTTACCTTATTTAAATCTTGCTGCTATCTTCAGGCTAGAGGGCGGCAGGAACGGATTTCAGACAGCAATCAACAAAGGGCCTCTCTCTCCCTTTGTTTTCAGAAGTGCAGACTCCAGGCAGCTGTGGGCTGTTGGGGGCAAGGTGTGAAAGAACTCCTCCTGTGCTTGCAGCACAACAAAAGGGCAGAGGGAGAGTGGCCTTTGTGACATCACCCTCATGATCAGATTGGTCGCAGGTAGCTGGAAGCAGGTCACAGGTCAAGTGCAGGGCCAGTATAGGTCGCGCTTTCGCGCTCATGGCCCTGCAAATCAGATCATAGAAGGGGAAATCCTTTGTCCCCTCGTCCCCCCCACCCTTGTCCCCCGTGTCCCCCCCACTCCAAAATCTGGGGGGGATATATCCCCCGCGTCCCCCACACTTCCTACGCCCATGGGCTTACATTCTCCTAGCCCTGGTCCTCTTTGGGCTTCGACACCATAAAGCCACACCCTTCTGCGATGAAAGGCATGCTTTGCTGATTGAACACAGTGTGGGCGCATTAGGCTTAAGCCCTGTGCTGCCCAAGACTGTGTGTCAATCAGCAAGGCTGTCAGAGGGTGGGCTTCATATTAAGCTGGCGCTTCTTTATGACCAAATACACCTCCTTTGGGGACGAGAAAGGCAAAAAGACAAATCAGTGTGCAAGTGACTGTCACACACTGCAAACGAAGTTCAGTTCAGCTCCCCAGTGCTGGGAATGGTGCAGGGCCCCTGTAGCTAGGATCGGTGAGGGCAACTGACATTCGGGCGTGACTTGCCTCTCCCAGTCAGCGGTGTGAAACTACTGACCCCCGTGAAAATGTGGCTCTGCGCTCTTCCATGCAGCCTTTCCTAAGAGCAGAAGTATAACTTCCTGAAATTATATCGAAGCTGACAGTGATTGAAACAAGCTGAATACATTTAACAGTTTAGTGCTTGCAATCCAGTATGTACTTCTTGGAATGCCTTGAATAGTTTAAATAGAGAATGCTTAAAATGTACAGTTGCTTAAGGTCTGAAATACGGAACAGTTAGCCACATGAAGGTTGAAGATAGGCGCTGTAACTCTATCTGCATGTACTTAGTAAAAGTGCTTAATCTGTTTTTTTTTAAAGTGCCGGAGCGCGTGTTAATGCTTTTGTTTCTGTTCCTCCTCGCTCCGCAGACTGGAGACATAAAGCCACGAAAGTGAACTTTATTGTAATAAAAAGCAGGCATTAAACACGCTTCAAACCAAGTTGTCCTGTAGGCCACTCACAAGGAAGGCTGTGGCGCGTCCGTGTCAGTGGCCTAACGAAATTTAAGAGGGTACCCCCTGCAAGGTACCTGTAGGGGACCTCCTCCCCTGGACCCGGTCAGGGGCCTGCCACACCCATGGGGCTGCGGGGGCCTTTGTTACGCCACTGGTCCTTGTGCAAACCTTGAACTGTAGGAAGTGCTGAGGTATTTGTCCCGCTGTCACGTTATTATCACTGCAGTGCTCTTCGATACACATTTCTGTCAGCAGGATGCAGGGCGCCTAAACATTATTTTTCAAATCAGGAATTCCCCGTTTTATTCTTGTCGCAAACGGTAAATGATCCTTTATTGTTTGAAAAACGCGACAACCACTAACCACTACCTATCTCTCCTCTCGTGGTCTCCTTCTTGCTTTCCCTTTAGCGCGTGTTAATGTTTTTTTCCTAAATGTGCAGATTTTGGAGCCACACAGTCACGTTATTAAAGCAGGCTCTAAACATGCCCCAAGCAAGGCCGCTTACAGGGAAGGTGCCACAGGAAGTTTTTTCTGTTGTGTACTCCCAGGAACACACATTCCAGCTAAAATTAAGGTTATTTAGAGTAGTTGTGGTATAGTCGAGTGCATTGGACATCCACAAGAGTTAAGCGTGTCACAGAATTAATGCAAATGGAGCGCATTTAAGCAGTGGTTACCTTGAAATCTGATGTGGATCCAGGCCTACTACATGGAAGAACACTGTTCTGCATAGACCCAAGCAAGTTTAGCCACATTGCACATTGCTTCAATGCACTTTCATCAGCAAGAAAATTACCCAAATTACAGAATCAGAAACCACAGTTTACGCTGGCTATTCTGTTTGCTGCACAAGTCAGACACTTCAAGCATTATGGTTTTAGAGGGTTAAAGTGGCCAAGATTGGCAGCTGAAACAACTCACTGTGCATGAAGGCCCCTCTTTATTAATGTCATAACTACACTTTCAAAGTTGCTTTATTAACCTTTTGTTTTCTCAAATATGCCTACTCTTCTGTAAAAAAAAAATTGGGGGGAAGAACTCCCCCTTACCCCTCTTATGACCGTCGGGCTCGCTCCATATGCTCACTCACCATCAGGCACTTGTTCACAACTTTTACGCCCCACCTCTTTTAAATGTCACCAGCCGCCACTGTTCAAAGCTTTTCTCCACGCAATCTTACCTCTTCCCCCACTCTGTCTCTCTGCTCAGCTCCCTGTCTCTCATTTCCTTTTTCTCTCCCCTTTACCTTGTCACTCCAGGATGGAGGGTGAAAGACTTTTTTTGTTTTATAACAGCAACACTGCCAAAACGGTGTTTTATTTTTGTCTGTTTCTATTCAGATTTTTTTAAATTGCAATCTTATTTTAAACGTCTCCAGTTCTTGGTGTGTTTTTCTCTCAGTCCATTGCACAGTATTTGTATGAACCTCCCAATCTCAAACAGAAAGAAGTGTCAGCAGGCACCTGTGGCTTGTTGAGCCAATGGTTGTGACCTTCTGTGGGGGGCAGAAGCCTCCTCACCACACCATATCCCTGTTATTTGTGCTTCTCAGAGGCTCGCTGTCACCTTTTGATCCCAGAAATGGAAAAAGGCACCTCATAATGTGCGTCCTGCAGCTGCCCGATCATTCTGCAAATGAGCCTGATATGTATCTTACTCAGACTACCTCTCACCTTTAGCTGCAGCAGTCTGTTAGAGAAATCAGCCCTGGTATGTGGTGCTGCTTTATCCACAGATGGAAAATGGCCCACTAGGTGGCCTCCGCCACTGGCCCCTCAGGCAGTGCCCGATTGCCCGCCCTGCCAATCCGACCCTGTATAATAGAAGTAAAGGGGCAGGACAGAGGATGGGATGTAATGGCCAAACCTGCCCATCTTGAAGCTGAGGAGCCGGGTTCGAGTCTCGGTGTCGGATGTTGCTTGAAATGCATACAAATAGGAAAAACAAAAAAAAATGCAGAAGAAAAGCAGCTTCAAATGTCTGTCGACAGGGAACGATTAAATAAACCTAAAACGCGGTCCAAGTGAAACTGAATAAAATAAGCTCCACCCACCAAAGCGGATGAAAATTAGTACTTGAACCCCGGGACTCTGATAGGAGAAACACACAGGAAACAGCATGCTGGAACTAATCGAAATGGAGGAAATCTAAGTGGCAAACAAACAAACCAATGAAAAAAAGGTTGGAATGTAAGCCCCTTTTAAGATTTATACGAAATAGATTTTGCTGAGCAGGTGAAACCTAAACAGGAGTACCCCAAAAGTGAGCAGTGGAAGAACATAATTATGCCTATGAAAATTATGGTAAAGAGACTATGCTGCAGAGCAGAAACAAACACAAGAATGCCAAGATGGAACAAGGAAAGCAAACAAGTAAGTGTGACAAAAAGGGCATCCAAAGGAAAGCAAAGTGGGTGGATTTAAGCCCACTGTAAACTCTTGGTAAGCCCATAACGGGTTTTGCAACCAGTTTGCACTCTCTGGTATGAAAAAACTAACGAGGCAAAATTGCACACCTTTACAGTATGTAATGCCATAATAAATAGCACCTTAGTACAACTTAAAACAACTGTGGTAAATTATGCTGCCTCTGTTTATTTCTTATGCACTGCACTGTCCACAATTCCTGTACTAGATATTGCAACTTGACACCCGCAGATTTTCAAATTTCATTAATTTGATAGGTATTTGATATACTTAGTTTGGCTGTTGATGTGTTCCTTGGAATGTACACAAAGATTTGTTTTGTATGTACGTTGCTTCTTTTGGTGTCTAGCAGCGGCGGCCCCCGCAAATGTCAATGAGAGGGGCAGGGTCGATGAGGCGGGAAACAAAAAAAATACTTACCGTTCTTGTCGCCGCTGCCCCCTATCGCCACCCCCTCGCTCCTTTTCTGGTGTCCCAGCATTCACTGGGACACCAGCACAGGACCCCCAGCAAACCTGGCACTGCTTTTATGCTAAACCTAGCATGAAAGCAGTGTCTGGCTTGATCTGAGCAGCTTGGACTGGTGCTCAGACACTGCCCTGGGGTCTGTGCAGTTTCTCCAGCCTGGCTGTTCAACACATCTGGATTGGAGAAACCTACGTGCGCATGTGTGTTTGGCCGAATATACATGCACACTTAGGTGCACTCTCTCCTCCTCCCTCCTCCCACCTCCCATGGACCAGCCCCACTCCTCTCTTCTCACGCTGACTGAGCCAGCAGATGAAAAATAAAATTATGATAAACTATGTGCTGGCTCTTATTGGCTCAATTACTTCATCATTACTTCATCAGTAAACATCCTGTCAAATAATTGTCTTGGTTTTTGCACTCTACATGGTGACGTATCTGCTTTTTATCATAATTGAATTAGTAGGAAACTTGATAAAGTAATTACTGTCCAGTCACATTCGTTTTGGTGTTGCTTTGGGAAATCAGGATTCTGCAATCCTCTGCAAATGACCTTTTGCTAAAATGCATTCTAGGATTTGTCTCCCATCCTTTTTTTAGGAGATACATGACCTTTGCCTTCTGAAAAGCTAAAATAAATAGAGCTGCGATTAATCTCTTTTGGGGAACTGAACTTTCTGTTTGTGTTTATAGTCTTAAACCCGTTCATCGTCTATTTTTATCTCTTGTTCAGTTTTTACTCTAATGTGCGTCATCCACCATGTATGGTACTAATAGCTTTTCTGCTCTTGAATTGTCTTTTTTTTTAATTTGTGACATTTGCTGAAGGTTTGCTACACTGCTATCTGTTTATGTTTTTCATGTCTGAAAGGCATAACCTGCTGTTTCAACAATTTACCACCTTATCACACACCATTAATGAAAACTCAATTCAGAAATGTCACAGTTTGAATTAATGAGCAACACCTAAGCCACACATGTATAGACAGAGGGATTTACCCTGCTTTGTGATCAACAAGAGGTTTCATATTGCTAATTCATCTTAATGATTCGATGCCTCTCATCTTTCCTTCCCATGTGTCCTCGGAAACTCATTACATAACAAATACTATCTGCATGGACGCGCAATATATTGTTTTCTTCTGTGAGTTGAGAGATCTTACAAAAACAATGTGCCTTCAATTGCATCAGGACAAACAATCATCATGGGTGAGTACCCAGTTTTCCCATATATTACATCAATTCTGCTTGATGCTCCAGTGGAGCACATTGAATTGTGTGAGGACTCCTCCCAACACTCAAGGAGATAACCTCAGTGGCCCTGGTCCAGATGTGCATCAATCTCATAGGTCTATTTAGACCCCTATACCTTCATTTGAGGAATAAAGCCATAACATGCTAATCTGATTTGGTGTCAAAAGGGCCAGCTCTGGCATGCCAAGGACATGTTTGAGTCTGATGGTGGAAAGGGAAGGTACTCATCACGTGGCTCTAGTGATGCTATGGGCTTCCTGCTTGCGCAGTGGACCTGCATGTGGTAATGCACTGACTGGAGAAACCCACTAACAGATACAGCTGTTCATCACATCTGAGCTTTGTGCAGTGTGTGATGAGTACTGTCAAGGAAAGTTACTCCTAGCAAGAGGCAGTAGTAATCCTTGCTTATTGACACAATCGAAACCTTAGAGCCCTATACACTTTCAGCAGATCGGAACCACATTTTCACTATATTTGAAAGCATATCTTTAACAAGCTGAGGTGGCATGCATAAAGTTGGTCAATTACACTTTGGTCACGCTTACAAGAATGGGGATGGATTCCAACCAGGTTACTGCACATATCAGACTTCTGAGTTTCATATTAAACACCTCCCCCTCAATTCTCCTCTGGTAAATTTCAGCAGGTGAAATGGCCGAAATTTGCCTGGGGAAAATACAGTAAAAAGGACGTATTATTTGCACCTAGTAATATCTCACCTTGGGGAATGGTATTACTGGATGCAGAAAATACCTTGATCATGTTTCGGGGCACTCATAATTGGGGCCTTTGAGTGATGGGACACCTCTGGGATCCTATCAGTTCGTATTATTGCAATGCCTAAGGAGTTGGTACAGAGTAATGTTAAGGCCTTTGGAACTTTAAGAAATGTATTGATTTTTTAAAACCATATTTGACTGTAAATTTGAAAAATTCTGAAACACTGCTTATGACTGTATATATATATATATGCTCTATATTAAGTACATGTATAGAATTTGAAATAAACAACTTGCGACACATCAACAGAAAGTATTTATTAAATCCTTGGTCACATATGCTATAACTAACACCACAGGATGTAGGATGATTGTATGCAAAACGGAGACAATGTCAAGATATATCAGTGGGTGTATAAATTAGAAAGGATACATATGATATAAAATGATATCTGATATAGATGTTGCATGCATGCATTAACAGATACATCTAGGAGTAAATTGATTATATTTTAAAACTTTTTCTATATTATGAATAAATAAAACACATGCATTTGCCTATTTTTGCAGATCAATGCTATATGAAGTGTAAGGATCCCTTATGAAGCAACATGCTAATGACAAAATACGTGTTGGTAATCTGTGTTAATTGAATAATGCACAAATAGAGGAAAACAGTTTTAACAAAAGTCTTGAAAAAGTCTTGAAAAACCCTCATTGTATGCCTGGGATTTTCAAAACTATAGGATGGGCATAATTATTCTGAAAAGGTATATAAATTGATCAACTCAATTTATAAATTTAACTATAAGAGACAGTGGACACCCTTGGCGTAAAATATATTTGTGATATGTGGGAGACCTGTGAATAGGTCAGAGACAGTGTAGGGAGTGGTAGTATTATGCTCTTGGACGGTAGAATATGATCAGTGGGACAGCGTAGGAAGTGACCAAGAGGACATTTGCAGCCAAGTGAAGGTAATAAAACGCAGAAGGAGAGGAAAAAATATCATGGGCCCATAATATCGATGCCTAAATACTGTGAAGTACAGCGCTTCTAGATAAGTATAGATTTAATATTCTTAAATCCTCATCTAGGTACCTTGAAAATAAGTATATGGTCAAGGTGAAATTATTGAGGCGTGTATGTGTTTGTGTGTATACATATTGCCTACTGACATGCGCCAGTAGATATTTATAGTAGGACGAAATTTCCTTTGACCAAGCATTTTTTGCCTTGGCTATATCTGTGGCGCCCTTTGATAAATCTTTATGAAGTTTTCAAAAAAAGTGTGCCCAAGGATGTTGTTGTAAATGGAAGGTTTGGGGTGAAACGTTAAGTTGGGGCATAGGAAAAGGGGAGTCAAAAAAGTGTTTTACCTTTTTAAATTCCCTTAGGGATTTTTAACATGTCTAAAGCCCAAACCTCTGGACAGAATTACACCAAATGTGGCAGAAAGGTAGCTTTTGAACCAGAAAGCACACTTTTTGTTATTTTGTGTATATCTGTCCAGTAGTTTTGGAGATATAACAGGAAAACCAAATTTCTATATCTACAGGCGCGAACACTTTGTGATTCCTCCGATATCGTGCAGAGATCTGATTGGCTGGCAACACTTCAACTAGGAAGTGTTGGCAGCCATTCTGGGACCAAAAAAAGAAAAAGAAAAGGCTCTAGAGTCAGAATACCCAAACCCCAAAGCCTTGGACTGGGGGTCCCACGGGACCCTGCTAGGGCTATAAAGTATTTTTGTAATTCTTGCAAAATCCACAGCTGGATCCGCAGATTTTGCCAAAATGTTTTTTTTGTGTGTTTTTTTTAAAAGCACAGTCTTCTGCGTTTCTAACTGATTTTGTCCCCGGGTGGGCCAGGTCCAGGGGGTATGCCTAATGTAATTGTAAAGGAGGGGAGCACATGGGTGCCCCCTTCTAGGTCTTTTAGACCAAGGCAAAACAAATGTGTTTTATCTGCATTTCCACTGTGAAAAGTTAGCAGTAAACCATATAGGAGGTGTTTGTATCCTTGCTTTTTTTCAGTGCACTACCTCATGTAGTGACTGTGACAAGTGGGTTCTTTCTTGTCATCTGCTGCTGAGACCAGAGATTGTGTTCTCCCTTTAAAAAACTACAAGTATGTAAAATGTCCTAGAACCCCCACCTTTTTCACCCTTCCCCATAGTTAGAAATGGGGCCTCTAGTTGGCCGTCAGTTTGCACCCTGTCCAAGTAGGGACCCTCACTCTAGTCAGGATAAGGGAGATACCCACTCAGATAACCCCAGCTCACCCCCTTGGTAGCTTGGCACGTGCAGTCAGGCTTATCTCAGAAGCAATGTGTAAAGCATTTGCACATAACACACAGTAATAAATGAAAACACTACGAAAGGACACCAAACCAGTTTTAGGAAAATAGCCAATATTTATCTATATAACACAAGACCAAATATGATAAAAATCCACCATACAGTAATAAATATATGAATTTTGCTTGATTTACTAAAAAATACAGTTCCCTGAAGTCGATCGCTCAACCTGGGGCTATCATGGCATTGTGATAAAAAAAAAAAACAACAGTCCAGGCCGGCCGCGGCGTCATGGGCCAGCTTCGATGTTGGGAAGACCCACAAACAGTACCTTTGGAATTGCAGGGCGTTGTGATCCTCGCAGTGAGCTCCAGGGAGCGGCGTCGCTGGCATCGCAGGCATCGCAGGCATCGCAGTGTTGGTTCCGGAGTTGGTGCAGGAGTCGTCTGGCCCTTGGAGTCACAAGCGGTGCAGATCGAACTCTGGGCTGATGAAGTCAGGAGTACTGGCATGTATGGCATCAGGGCTGTGGTGCGAAGCACGGCGATGCAACGGGGATGCCCAGGCTGCGGTGTGAGCAAGGCGATGCTGGAGTGGGGACCCACAGGTTGCGGTGTGAGCAGCGCTTGGTGAAGTCGTCTGATGATGGCATCGGTGAGACTAGGGTCGTGGTGCGAATGGGGCATTGCGGCTCCGTACAGCGTCGGCAGGTCACGGTGCAGGCCAGCAGCTTTGTTGGTAGCGGCGCATTGGTTTCTCCTCTAGAACAGCACAAAACACACAGTTCCCTGTGCTGAAGGTAAAATAAAATGTAGTCTTTGGTGTCCCTGATACTTCCAACAGGAGGTAAGCTCTACTCCAACCCCTTGGAGAACTTTATCAAGCAGGACACACAGCAAAGTTCACCCTTTGCACTCCTTTCAGGCAGAAGCAGCAACTGCAGGCCAATACAGCAAAGCAATACAGCAAAGGGACAGTACTGCTCGTCCAGCTCCTCAGCTCTTCTCCTGGGCAGAGGTTCCTCTTGATTCAGAAATATTCTAAAAGTCTGGGGTTTTGGGTCCAATACTTATACCCCTTTCTGCCTTTGAAGTTGGCAAACTTCAAAGCAAAGTCTCAAGTGGTTGCAAGATCCTTCCTTGCCCAGGCCAGGCCCCAGACACACACCAGGGGATTGGAAACTACATTGTGTGAGGGCAGGCACAGTCCTTTCAGGTGTAAGATACCACTCCTCCTCCCCTCTAGCTCAGATGGTTCATCAGGATATGCAGGCTACACCCCTGCTCTCTTTGTGTCATGGTGTAGAGGAGGGGTGTAAACAGCCCAACTGTCAAACTGACCCAGACGGGGAATCCACAAACAGGCAAGAGCCACAGAATGGTTTAAGCAAGAAAATGCCTAGTTTCTAAAAGTGGCATTTTCAAACTCAAAATCCAAAAACCAACTTCACTAAAAGGTGTATTTTGAAATTGTGAGTATAGAGACCCTAAAGTCCAGATTTCTATCTGCTCTCAAAGGGAATCTGCGCTTTAAAGTTATTTAAAGGCAGCCCCCATGTTAACCTATGAGGGAGATAGGCCCTGCAACAGTAAATCCCGAATTTGGCAGTATTTCACTGTTAGGACATGTAAATCACACCAGTACATGTCCTACCTTTTAAATACACTACACCCTGCCCATGGGGCTACCTAGGGCCTACCTTAGGGATGCCTTACATATGCCAAAAGGGAAGGTTTGGGCCTGGCAAGTGGGTACACTGGCCAGCTCAAACTGGCAGTTTAAAACTGCAGGGGCAGGTCTGAGCCATGTTTACAGGGATACTCATGTGGTTGGCACAACCAGTGCTGCAGGCCCACAAGTAGCATTTAATTTACAGGCCCTAGGTACCTCTAGTGCACTTTACTAGGGACTTACTAGTAAACCAAATATGCCAATCATGGATAATCCAATCAACAGTACAATTTGTATAGGGAGCACTTGCACTTTAGCACTGATTAGCAGCGGCAGAGTGCGCAGAGGCAATAAACAAGCAAAAATGGACCTGAAAAAATAGGAGGAAGAAGGCCAAAGGTTTGGGGATAATCCTGCAAAAAGGGACATTTCTAACACCCATATACATTAATGATATGGGACGTCTTCCCCCCCCATTTTCCAAGGAAGATGGACAGCTTACTGAAAGGACCCCTAAACGCGTTTCCCACCGATTTTGGAGATGTTCTTTGATGGAAAGTATTGTAATTTTTTTTTAGGAAAATCCACAGAGAGATCAGCAGATTTTTCTGAAAATGAAAAAAAATGCAGACATGTTTTTAATTAATTTTGCCCCGGGTGGGCCAGGTCCCGGGGTCATGCCAAAAAGTTAAAATCAAGGATGGGGCCCTCCTAGGGCTTTTGGAAGCCCAGGGGACCACTCCCCCCACAATTATAATGAATAAATAAACCAGGGGGCCACCCAGAGCCCCTGGGCCCGGGGCCCACAATCGTCCCAGGGTCAAAACATATATTGCTGGGGGGACGCATGGACAACCCCCAGCCCCAGAGACCCCGCCACCCTGGTGCTGAAAACAATTGTAAAGAGGGGTCAGCGCAGATCCCCTTGGGCCCTGGGGACCACCACCTCCCTGAGTGAAAAAAAAAAAAAAGATATGGGGGGACACTCAGACACCTCCCCAGGCCACGGGGACCACTACTTCCTTGGGCCCTTTATTTTTTGAAGCAGGGAGGAGGGCCGTGTAGCCCCCGCACCACTGGTCCATATATGTCCCCCGGGACCACCATCTTCCTGGAGCCAGCCTGTGCATAACATAGGAGGGGGGCATGCAGCACCACTCCTGGAGCCATATATGGCCATGGGGACCAACACCCTCCAGGGTTGGGTCCTGCTACCTCCCGAGGTTACCATTTATTGAGGAAAAAACTGTACATGTCGCGGGTGTGAGTTGTAGCTAACTTAGGGCACGAGTTATAGTTAGTTGAAATAACTATAACAGCTGAATTATTATGGTTTTGTACATTTAAAATGTTAGTCTAACCATAATGTCCCTGTAATCCAACCACTGCTGGACACAGCCTTCGGGCTATAACCACCCAATCCCGCGCCACGCATGGCTTTTGGGTGTGCATGGCGGGGGTTGGCCACAGGGCCAGGGCTGCGGCCAGGCCTTGTGTCCAACCCCCTATAGCTACACAACCGTGAGCTGTCAGCTTCCATCAAACAAAAGCAAACAGCTAACCCCCGATGGTGGGCACCTCGGGAGGTAGCAGGAGCCGGCCCTCGGGGTGGCGTTGCCCCCTAGTTCATTTAAATTTGGCACTGGGGAGGTGGTGTTCCCCAGTGCCAGGGGCCCAAGACGGACCTCATGTCTTATTAATTCTATAACTCTGGTGAGGTGGCGGTCCGCAGGACCACCTTATATTTAGCTAGTAGTTTGTCCCGGGGAGGTGGTGCTCATGGTCGCCCACATACTTTATATTCATAGACCCAGGGAGGTGGAGGTCCCCGGGGCTTGAGTAAGCCATAGGAGGGGTGCCCTGTGTACCCCCCTCTTAAAAAATAAGCCCCCAGAACATGACCCACCTGGGGGCAAACATGCTTTTTAGCCATGTTTCAGGTCCTGGGGGACCCCGGGTCCAAAGCTAGGTGGTTAAAGTAACCATACCCTGCCTCTTTACTTTTTTTTTTTTTTTTATTTTATTTTTTAAAGCAGAGTCTCAAAATCGCTGCCAACACTCCCTGGGTGAAGTGTTGACAGTCAATCAGGTCTCTTCACAAGATCAGCAGTATTCACAAATTCGTTGCGACTCCATATATACAAATTTGGATTTTCTTTTATTTCTCCTAAACTACTTAACGGGTTTACACCAATTAAAAACAAGCATTGGTAAATACATTAGATTCCACCTATGTGATTAATTATATATATTTTTTGTAATCGAAAAAATTTACACTTTTGAGAATGAGGCATTAATCCAGGCAGGGAACTGCTAGAGACCTTACCTGTCCATGGCATGAGAGGGAGAAAGACACAGAAGACAGAGAGGGTGAATACAGCAAGGGTGAGAAAGAGAGTAAGAGGAACAGCACTAGAGAGGTGCATTAGGAGAGCACTTTGGGGTTACCCATACTAGAGGGGCAGCTCTTGTTGCAGGTCAGAATGAAGATGTGTTTTCAGGGCTGTTTGTGGGTGCTTGTGCTGGCAGAGAGGTGAAGTTTGCACGCCAGAGTTGAAATCTATGGCAGGAGCTGTGCAGGAGCCCTCAGTTTTAATGGCAGCGGGTCCTGCAGGCGGATTTCATGTGCATTGGCAGAGCTGAGCATGGCTGCAAGTGCTTGGATAGCCGAGGGTGACTGGGTGTTCTGTGCATTGTGGGGTGCAGTTGCTGCTTCTGGGCCTGCTACTGGGGTGGAGGGAGGGGCGTGGGTGTGTGGCTGTGGGATCAGGGTTTGCTGAATGCCCATGCAGTTAGCTGTGAAGGGTTTGGCCTCTATGCTGCAGAGCCTGCTGTACTTTAGGGAGAGTGCTTGCTGAAGGGGGAGAAGTGAGGATCATACTTTGCAGAACGAAGTGTATTTTTACAAGTCCCTTTACCCATCTGGGCCTTTGTGGTCGTTTTCCCAGTATGATTGTGTTTCGTATTATGGCCGCATTAGCAGATCAGCCCTTCACTTTACAGTGCGAATACTATTTATGGCAAGTGCTTAGCATCCAATTTTCAAGTTGTTTGCACCCCGGTGAGACTGCATTAGCTCGACTTTGAACAGAGGTGTAACACTATGTGGAGCTCCCCACGTGTTAATTTATGCTTACAATCCATCTGCTTACAGTGGAGCCTTCACAATACAATCAGTCACCTAAACTTTCCATCACCTGTTTTCCAAAGAAAATAACTTTATTTGCTTGTGGTGCTCGGAGATTGCATATTGCAGCATTGGCCGCTAGGTAGAAGCACGTTATGACTGACCACTCAGAATAGAGAACAGCTGAAGTGTTGTGATTTTCCTTTGCCTCCAAGGCCTTTTACGTGGGAGTACCGGGAGCGGGTACCGAGGGCAGGGCTTAGGGCTGAAGCGAGGCTTGTGGTATAATACGTTCCAAGCCTCATAGAACAAATGAAAGTTATATCAATCCACTTACAGCGGAGCCTTCCAAAAAAAAAAACGAAGCCACGTCACAATACAATCTGTCACTCAAACTTTCCATCACCTGTTTTCCAAAGAGCTTTGCGCTTGGCAGACAGAAAGTCCAACATAGTGAATGAACACTGTACTTAGCCGATGGAAGATTGACAAGAGAAACACATAGAGGCACAGTAGTAGTATGCTACAGCCAATGGAAACAGAAGAAAGGTAAGTGGCAAGCACACAAACCAATGGAAAGCAAGGGCAGGATGTAAGCCCCTTTTAAGATTTAAATTAATAAAATAGATTTCACAAGCACAGCGCAAGCAAGGTACGGGCGAAACCTAAAAGGCTCATCTGCGGACGAAAAGCTACCTTTCTGCCAAATTTGATGTAATTCCATCCAGCAGTTCTGGCTGCAGGCGTGTCTAAACGAGTCTATGGAAATAAACATGGGAAATGCACTTTTTCTGACCCCCCCTTTTTCTCAGCCCCACTTGACGGATCATTCCAAAACATTCCATGCACAACATGACCCTAGAGAGCACTTTGTTTGGAACATTTCACGAAGATTCATCAAACAATGCTGAAGATATAGGCAAGTCAAAACCTCTTTTTCTATGGAAACTAGGCCCTAACTATAACTACCTACTGGCGAGACTGCCAGGAGGTAATATATATATATATATAAATATATATATATATATATATATAACCTAGTAGTGGTAGCCACTAGGTAGTTACAGTTAGGCTAGTTTCTATGGAAAAAGCATTATTTTGTTTTGCTAATAACTTTGGCACCGTTTGATGAATCTTCACAAAATTTTCCCAAAAACGTTCCCACTCACATCAGCTGCTGTCTGGAAAGTTTTGGGGTGATCCATCAAGAGGGGGCCGAGAAAAAGGGGGGGTCCCAAAATGCGTTTTCCCATTCAGTTTTCCATAAGGATTTTGAACAGCAATAGCGCTAAACCCACTGGACAGAATTACACCAAATTTGGCAGAAAGGTAGCTCTTGGTCCAGAAAGAGCCCTTTTGTTATTTGGTGTAAATCTGTTCAGTAGTTTTCTAGTTATTAAATGAAAAACAAATGTGTATATATAGGGATGCGGATCCTCCGCGGATTCGGAGGAAAAGCAAGGCCCTGACTAGCTGGCTGCAATCTTGGCCGATCCAAGGATTCAAAAATCCTCCACGGATCCTCGTCTGATCCTTCTTGGATCCTGGGGAAAAGCAAGGCCCTGATTGGTTTGCCCCAACCTGAAACAAATATTAAGTTGTGTGTTAAAAACCATGGCAATTCACTGAAAAAAAACAACAGTTACTGGGATGTTATAGTTAGTTTGACTTTTTACCCATACAAAACAATAGAAATTCAGCAGTGTTAGTTATACTTATAGTTATACTTATGTTATGAAACCATAACTCATGGCCTAAAGTTACTTTCCGGCACATGTTATAGTTTCTTCAGATAAGTATAACTATAAATATAACTATAACTGCTGAATTTCTATTGTTTGCATGGGTAAAACGTCAAACTAACTATAACGTCCCAGTAACCGTTGTTGTTTTCAGTGAATCAAAACAAAACCCTTTCAGGGTGAGAGTGACAAAAATTATGCAAAAAAGAAGAGAGAACTCTTGGGAGTTCCCAAGTTTAGGTGGAGAGAAGCTCCAGTAAGGAGCACCCTGCAACACCAGCGACACTCTAGATTTGCTCACCTCAAATGTCTGTTTATCTAGCAAAGTTTTAAAGCATATATATATATATTTGTTACCTAGCGGCAGTCGCCACCAGGTAGTTAGGAAATAGTTTCTATGTAAAAAGTGTTTTTTGTTTTTCTATTAACTTTGGTGCCGTTTGATGAATCATCACGAAATGTTCACAAATTATACTTTGCTAAGTTCAGCTTCTGTCTTGAAAGTTTCGGGGTGGTCTGTTAAGCGGGGGCCGAGAAAAATGGGGGTCCCAAAAACGCATTTTCTCCATTAATTTTTCAATAGGAACTTTAGACACGCCTACAGCCAGAACCACTGAACGGAATCACACCAAATGTGGCACAAACGTAGGTTCTGTTGTGCAGATCATGCTTATTGTGATGTGTTGTAAATCCATTCAGTAGTTTCTGAGTAATTTAAGGCCAGAAATATAGATATATAGGGGCGCAGATTCTTCGTGGATTCACGCGCCAGCTTGGGTTTGGGTGCATGCAGGAGGGTTGGCTGCTGGGCCTGGCCATCATGTGGCGCTGCTTATATTCACATCTGTGCATGCTAAAAAAAACATAAAAATTCACCAAAAAAAACAAAGTTTACAGGGAAGTTATAGTTAGGTTCTGAATTTACTCGCACAAAACCTTAGAAATTCAGCAGTTATAGTTAGAGTTATTTCAAGTAACTATAACTCGCGCCTTAAGGTAACTACTCGCGCCTTCGCCATGCACAGCTAATTACTTCACATTTTATATCACTGATGACACCTGCTTTGGCAATTTGATATTATCACTGCAACATTTGAAATAAAATTATTGATCAGAAAACTGTGCATGGCGAAGGCGTGTGTTATAGTTACTTGAAATAACTCTAACTATAACTGTTGAATTTCTTTGTTTTTGTATGAATAAATTCAGAACCTAACTATAACGTCCCTGTAACCTTTGTTTTTTTCAGGAAATTTCAATAGTTTTTTACCTTGAAGCAATTTTAATTACTATACGTTATTCCAACCTCTGCCACCCAAGGCCAAAGACCATGCACAGCGGAGGTTGGTCGCAAGGCCTGGCCTACAGTCAAGCCCTTATAACCACCCAACCCCAAGCCATACATGTCCTTTGGCTGTGGGCAGCACAGGTTGGCCACAGGGCCTGTCTTTGTCAATGGATCTGTGAGCGGGTGAGTGAGTGTTTAAGTGGGTCTGAAAGTGGGTGTGTGAGTCTGATTGGGTGTGAGGGGCTTCATGAGTGTCTGAGTGGATGTGTGAGTGGACGCATGAGTCTCTGAGTGCATGTATGAGTGAATGAATGAGTCTGTGGTTTTCCTTTCACATTTCTCCATATTTGCAAATAATTTGCGAAAATTTGTTTATTTTCATGAATATTGCCCATGGTGACGCAAAATTATTTTAAACCCCTAATTTGCACCTAAACACACCTATATCATACTCCTGGGGTCAGGGTACCTTTACCGTGACCCCTTATGCCACTTTCAATTTGGATTTTCACATCCGGTGACTGTGTCCCGTGAAATAAAATGGTGGCCACAACTTTGTAGTCAGGTTGAAGTCAGCCAATTGCAGCGCTTCTTTTTGCATGCGTATTTGTGAGATATTCACAAATAATGCAAATTATTCGCGAAATATTGGCAAGATATTCACAGCTAGAGATATACAAATTTATTTTTCCTTTAATATCTAAAAAACAACTATACGGATTTATACCAAATAAGCTAAAGAGTGATCTGCATACTGAAAGCTAGCTTTCTGCCAGATTTGGTGTAATTTCGTCCAGCGGTTTGGGCTGTAGACATGTCTAAAAGTCCAACGGGATATAACATGGGAAGCACAACTTTTTTTACCCCCCCTCCCCCCTTTTTTCTCTGCACCCGCTTGACGGATCACCCCAACACTTTCCATGCACAACAAGAAGCACTGTGACACTTTTTTTCGGAAAAATTTTTGAAGACTCGTCAAACGGTGCCAAAGATATATGCAAGTCAAAAAATGTTTTTTCTACGGAAACATGGTTCTAACTATAACTTCCTAGTGGCAACTGCCACTAGGTAAGAGATATATATATATATATATATATATGTATATATATATATATATATATATATACACACTGAGACAGCAGCGCCACAATCGGAGACATTGATTCATGGAGACCAGGCACAGCAGGATGTAAACATCTTCTTTATTCATTCAATCATGCCAACACATTTTGGCTTACGCCTTCAACTGGGCCACCAAAGTGACTTGAAAACAGTCCTTCCTCAGTTGCACTGCCCTGGATCTTCGCAGGGTAGACCGCTAACTTGTTCTCATATAGACCCAAGTTGGGCGCCATGACAGTATTTCGACCTCATTCCGTCTCACAATAAATATTCTATCAAAATGTCAACACAATTGTTCCATTAGAAAATGACAATCAATCAATCAGTTTTTGTAAAGCCCGGCTACTCACCTGCGAGGGTCGCAAAAAGCTGGGGGGGGGAGGGGCCTCATCCGAAGAGCCACGTCTTCAGGTTCTTCCTGAAGATGGCGAGCAACAGGCTTTGTCTGAGGTGCAGGGGAAGGTTGTTCCAGCTCTTTGCTGCAATGTAGGTGAAGGATAGTCCTCTGGCAGTGGTTTTGCAGACGCGAGGAATGATGGCCAGGGCCATCTGGCCGGAGCGGAGGGATCTGGCGGGGTGTGGAAGGAGACGCTGTGGTTTAGCTAGGCTGTTCCTGCGCTGTGTATGACCTTGTACGTGTGGGTGAGTAGCTAGATGGTGATTCGCTTCTCGACCAGTAGCCAGTGGAGCGTCCTCAGGTGTCGGCAGATGTGTTCTCGGCGTGGGAGGTCCAGAATGAGTTTGGCGGCGGCATTCTGGATGAGTTGTCGTTTTTTGATGTTTCTAGTTGAGGTGCAGGCGTAGAGGGCGTTGCCGTAGTCGAGCTTGCTTGTGACTAAGGCTTGGGTGACTGTCCTGCGACAGTCTGTTGGGATACATCTGAAGATCTTCCAAAGTTTGTGGAGTGTGTGCCAGCAGGAGGAAGTCACTGAGCTTACCTGGTGGGTCATGAGAGGGAGGAGTCGAGGATGATGCCTAGGTTGCGGGCGTGCTCAGTCGGTGCAGGGGAAGCACTGAGGGATGTCGGCCACCAGGAGTCGCCCCAAGCTAAGGTGGCGTTTCCGAAGATGATGAGCTCAGTCTTGTCAGAGTTGAGCTTGAGGCAGCTTTCTCTAATCCAGGTGGTGACGGCTTTCATTCCTGAGTGGAAGTTCCTTTTGGCAGTGTCCAGGTCTTCGGAGAGGGAAACAATGAATTGTGTGTCATCGGCCTATGACACGATGTTCATACCGTGGCTTCTGACGATGGCTGTGAGAGGGGCCATTTATACGTCGAACAGTGTGGGGCCCAGTGAGGATCCTTGGGGGACTCCGCAGTTGACTCCTGTGGGTCTGGATGTGTAGGGCGGGAGTCTCATCCTTTGCGTCCTCCTGGAGAGGAAGCAGTGGATCCATTCCAGGGCACTTCCGCAGATTCCTATGTCATGGAGTCTGGTGCCCAGGGTGCTGTGGTAGACCGTGTCGAAAGCTGCTGAGAGGTTGAGGAGTATGAGAGCTGCGGTGTGGCCGCAGTCTAGGAGTAATCGGATGTCTTCTGTGGCTGCCAGGATGGCTGTCTCCATGCTGTGGTTGCTGCGGAAGCCAGACTGGGAGCTGTCCAGGGAATTGTTGGCCTTTATGAAATTACGTAGTTGTTTGTTGATTGCTTTTTCCAGTACTTTGGCGGGGTAGGGTAGCAGCGAGATGGGCCGGAAATTCTTTCGTTCTGATATGTCGGCTGAAGGATTCTTCAGGAGAAGGTGTATTTTGGCATGTTTCCAGTCCTCGGGAAAGGTGCCAGTGTTGATGGAGCAGTTGATTGTGTTCTGGAGCTGGGTGGCGATGGATGCGCTGGCTCTGATGTATATGTGGTGCGGGCAGAGGACCGTGGGGGCTCTGGAGTGGGTGCTGTTCATGTGGAGAGCGTGGACCAGCTGTGGATGGTCTGTGTGGGTTTGGTCACAGGTTCCAGTGCCAGGATTTTCTGGGAGGAAGCTGTCGTAGATGTCCTGGATCTTGTGTTGGAAAAAGGTGGCAAGTTTGTCGCAGCGGTCTTTTGACTGAGGGATGTTGGTGGCTTCAGAGGGAGGATCTGTGAACTCGTTGATGACTGAGAAGAGTTCCTTAGAGTTGTGTGCGGAGGAGTTGATGTGCTCCCGGAGTGCGTCCTTCCTAGCGTTCTTGCTTTTTCGGCTGTGGGTGGCGGTAGCGGCTCTCAATAAGGCGAGATATTTGCTGGTTTGGCTGTTCCTCCATTTTTTCTCTAAACGTCTGCAGGTAAGCTTTGATTCTTGGAGTTCGGTGGTGAACCAGCTGGCTTTCTTAGGTACGTGTTTGGCTGATGTCAGCCAGAGGGGGGCTAGAGTGTCAGCGCATTCGGTGATCCATGCATCGAGATTGCGCGCTGCTGTGTTGGCGTCATCGGAGGGAGGGATTTGGTGAGCGATGAGGTTAGTTGCTCGTTGGTGATTTCGTTGCATTTCCTGTGGCGGGTGCGGCTGCTGGGTGCGGTGATCGTGAAGTGTATGCAGCGGTGGTCGGTCCAGTCTGTGGTGGAGATGGACTCGATGGTGATCCGGTTGCTTGAAGTGAAGATGGGGTCCAGTGTGTGTCCTGCGATGTGTGTGGGTGCGGAGACCAGCTGTCTGAGGCCGAGGGTGGCGAGGTTGTCGAGTAGAGTGGTGGTGTTTGAATCGGCGCGGTCCTCCAGGTGGGAATTCAGGTCGTCCAGGAGGAGGTAGTCGTCTGGTGCCAGGACCTGGGGGGTAGGGATGTCTACAACGTCGTCTATGAAAGCTGAGCGGGGCCAGGTGGCCTGTACACCAGGGTGCTGATGATGGAGGAGTTGTGATTTGAGTGGATCAGGAAGTGAAGGTCTTCTAGGGTGCTGCCTTGTTCTTCTGCGACAGCCTTGACCCGTGGTGAGGATTTGTGTACGATGGCAAGTCCTCCGCCCGGCCGGGAGGGCTGGTCCCTCCTTAGGATGCTGTATCCATCGGGAATGGTGATTGCGATGTCTGGTCCCAAGGTGGGGTTGGTCCAGGTCTCGGTAAGGAAGGCGATGTCCAGTTGGGCGGTGTCAATCTAATCCCAGAGTTCGGTGGCGTGCTTGTGGAGGGAGCGGATGTTCAGGAGCAGGCAGTTTATGGGGTTATGGAGGTTGTTGGTATCTCTGTGTGTGAAGAGTACCTTCAGCTTGTTGAGGCTGGTGCTGAAGTTGCAGTTCCTGCAGGTGAAAGGTCTGTGGGTTTCCTTGGGGGAGATGATGGAGCAGTTGTTGAGGTGTCAGGTGTTGAGGTGGAGGAGGGTCTCGGCATCGTAACGGATGCAGATCAGGGGGTGGTTTCATGGAGATCCAGGGTTCCTGGAGCTGGGCGCGGTCAGGGAGGAGACGGGCTTGCCTTTGGCGCATGCCAACACGGCCGCCATTAAGAAGGGTAGGGGGCGGGGGAAGCGGTCAGCTGGGAGGCGGGAGGGCAGGAAAAGGAGCTTCGGGGGAGGGGAGGCAGATGAAAGGAGGGGAGAAAGGAAAAGAAAAAGGAAAAACAAGTGAAAAAGAAAAGGAAAAACAAGTGAAAAAAAGGCAGAAAAAGCAAGAGTATAAAAGAGAAACACTTACTTGTGATGGCCATCAGACCACCCCCATCGTATATCTCATTATGCTATCATAAGCACATTTATATTAATACCTCTTGTTACATAGCAACACTTAATTATTAAATCACAAAAACAATATGGGAGTGAAATCCCATCCTCTCAAAAAGTATTGCTTAGCTTCAGAGAAAAAAAAGATTTTTGAATTTTAGAATTTTCTGCACACAAAAGTAAATGTTAAAGTTCAATGCAATGGCCCAATTATATAACACAATGTATATCATGGAGCATTTCAAATGTTAATCTCATTTACAATGTTAGGGGAAAAACAAGTATAATGAACGATCTTTTTCACATATCTCTATATATCTCCCAACATCCCAAGTGTATTATGGGAGGTTGATAAGAAAAGGTGCCTACATGCGAAATTGTAAAAATTAGGTAAAATATATGAAACAACATGACATTATATAGTTAAAATGTGCCACAAGGGAAACATGGTTCATTTATCCTAATATGGCACTTGTCTGGTCAAATATTTTCATATGACAAAACCGGGACCCATTTTTTCCTTTCTCATCTAAAGATGCAAATCTCCACAATGTGCAAATGTGCAAAATTAGATAGCGTATCATTAACCCATGTAAAATTCCTACAAAAAAAGTGATCTAGTGTAAGATCCTGAAAATATGGGTATAAGCCAACAATGCAACCCATTGCACCACCACCACAGTATGTATCTACACAGATGTCTAACCGGGAGATGGAAAAAGAGGCAATCATTTAGACACAATACAAGAAAAAATCCCATGCATGGGCAGCAAGTGCATAGTGGCAGCAATTTAACAATTTGGGTGCCAATGTGCAAGACCCTAAAGGATTAATTATCAGGCCTAAAATGTGATCCGCTACGCATGTTTAAATGCAAAGGATGAGATAAAGCAATAAGACACCATAAGAATCGGAGTCACATTGCAACAGGTAGGCAGTTCACCAATGTGCACCTGCTGGGAGAAGAAGGTGTCCAAAGATCCAGGCATGCACAAGTGGTCTGAATACATCATCTTGTGGGTTAGATGCATAGATGATTGGTTTGTATTGTGGAAAGGTTCAGACAGCTGATGATTTTGTAAAAGTTATTAATGCAAACAAGATGAATCTTACTTTCACTAGCCACATAAGTGACAGTTCTTTGGATTTTTTTATGTCAGATTAGAGATCAAACATGCAAGGCTGGACACTACAGTTTTTAGGAATGGTACAGCTGGCAACACTACACTGTATGCCAGTAGCTCACACCCACAACCCTTAATCAGAAGTATACCATATGTGGAGCTAATGTGTGCTAGACATATATGTAGTACAGAGGAGGCATTTGACAGTGTACAATAAGATACAATAAATCGACTTAAGATGAGAGGCTATTCAGAAGATATATTAAAATCTGCACAAGACTGTATTTCCAGGTGTACCATTGAGATGGCTCTGTTTGGAACCAACAAACATAGAGATAAGGACAAACACCATTGCAGGTTCATAACCACATATAGCTACCAACATAATGAGTTTAGAAACGTCCTTCATAAGCACTGGAACCTGATTCATAGGGATCCTATCATAGGTGAGGAAGTAGGAAGGAGACCCCAGATAATATATAGAAGGGCACTTTCCATGAGGGACAGGTTGGTTAGCAATGTTGCACACCAAAAGAAAGGTCATTGGCTTATTCCTAAATTGGGGTTTACTAGATGTAAGAAATGTAAAGCATGTGAGCAAGGAGTCAGTCTCAAGGAGGTGGACATAAATGGTAGAGAATGATTTAGAATTAAACATCCTTTGACCTGTAAGACAGAATTTGCAGTCTATGCTCTTTCCTGCCAGTGTCCCAAAACCTATAGTGGGAGCACTATACTTTTGATGCATAATCATACCTTACAACTTTTAAGGGCTCTCAAAAATTAAGATGATACCTATCCTACAGCTCGTCATTTCAAGTTAGCTCATCAGATCCCACCAAGTTGACATATAGGCCCTCATTACAACCCTGGCGGTCGGTGTTGAAGTGGCGGTAATACCGCTAACAGGCCAGTGGATGGCGGAAATCGCCAACACAGATAGCCACTTTAACACTCTGACCGCCACGGAGGTAGCAAAAAAAAAAACGCAGCAGTCACCGCCAACAGACAGGCGGAAGACAATGTACCGCCCACACTATTACAAGGCACCAATCCGCCAGATTTTGCGGTGCGGTACCAACGCCACCAAAAGCACGGCGGAAACAGAACACAGAAGGGAAACCACTCACCTCTCGACAATCAACGAAGAACCAGGATGCCATGGAGCCCGAGTTACAGGTCCTGCCCATGTTGCTGTATCTATTAATACACGACGAAGTGGATAGAAGGCGGCGGCGGCGGCGACGACGACGGTGAGTACTGCACCTAGCACACAGGGTAGGGGAGGAGGGAAAACAGAGTGACACACACACATAAAATGCAACATCCCCACCCCCACCCTCACCCACAACTCCATACACACAAATACATACAACAACATTACATATACACCCCGTAACCCCCTGGAAGAACGCAAGGACAAAAGGAATTGAGTCAAATCTTTCATATATTAGAAATAGGCAGATAAAGTAAACGATTGTAAAAACCAGTATATACAAATATTTACAATATGTACAGAAGGACGTACACTGTCCTTTGCAGATGTCCATGGCCCAGTGGGCAGAAAAATCATGGGTGAAGCCCACACATGCCACCTGCCTCAAAACGGAGAGAACACTGCAGGGGCATCAGGTCAAAAAAAATAACAGGCACCTCAGGGTTAAGGGGGGTGGGGGGGGGCACCTCAGCCAGATGATGGTACGACACCACTGCTCCTCGAGGGGGCTCCATGCCCACTGCTTGCTCCTGGGGAGTGTAAAGCCAAAGTCTCTCAAGCTTCTCAAGTGGGTGGGTTGCCCACTGCTTGGTCCTGGGGAGTGCAAAGCCACAGTCTCTCAAGTCTCTCAAGTGGGTGGGTTGCCACTTCTTGCTCCTGGGGAGTGCAAAGCCACAGTCTCTCAAGTCTCTCAAGTGGGTGGTTTGCCCACTACTTGCTCCTGGGGAGTGCAAAGCTACAGTCTCTCAAGTGGGTAGTTTGCCCACTGCCTGGTCCTGGGGAGTGCAAAGCCACAGTCTCTCAAGTCTCTCAAGTAGGTGGGTTGCCCACTGCTTGGTCCTGGGGCGTGCAAAGCCACAGTCTCTCGAGTCTCTCAAATGGGTGGGTTGCCCACTGACTGGTCCTGGGGAGTGCAAAGCCACAGTCTCTCGAGTCTCTCAGTGGGTGGGTTGCCCACTGCCTAGTCCTGGGGAGTGCAAAGCCACAGTCTCTCAAGTCTCTCAAGTGGGTGGGTTGCACACTGCCTGGTCCTGGGGAGTGCAAAGCCACAGTCTCTCAAGTCTCTCAAGTGGGTGGGTTGCCCACTGCCTGGTCCTGGGGAGTGCAAAGCCACAGTCTCTCATTATATGCCTTCTCCACTGGTTCGGGGGGGGGGCTTTGTGCCCAGAGTGCTTCATCCTGCCAAGGACTGTGTTAGTGGATGTTTTTCTCCACTGGTTCTGGAGGGGGCTTTGTGCCCAGAATGCTTCATCCTGCCAAGGACTGGGTTAGTGGATGTTTTTCTCCACTGGTTCTGGAGGGGGCTTTGTGCCCAGTGATGCAGCACTTAGGGTGAGGCAGTTGACCTTGTCTCACCTGGGTGTCTCAGCCATGCGATGTACCCGAAACAGATAGCATGATACTCCATGGAGGCAGACCAACACTCCATCCTGCGTCGACTTAGGCTGCCAATTGCTGGTTCGTGTCAGTGCTGGCGGTGGTGTCTCAAGTGGCGTGTCCAGGGTCCAGGACGTCACCTGCAGACTCTGACGGCTGCACACTAGGGATGGGGCTGATGGCTGACAGAGTGGCATCGGATGTGCATGTGGCGGTGCTGATGGTGGTGCAGGCGGCGGTGGCTGCGGAGGAGATGCTGCCAGTGCTGGCCAGGGTGGAAGTGACTGTTGCGGTGAATGGAGACACCATACCGTCTCCGGCAGCCTCGGATAGCTGATCCTTGGGGAGGATGCTGCAGACTGACATTGTGGCAGCGGCGGTGCAGGTGGCAGTGCAGGTGGCGGTGCAGGTGGCGGTCGTGACTGTGGTGCATGTGGCTGCCATCCCGGATGATTTGGTGGTCACCAGCCTCTTACCAGGTGACGTTGTGCCCAGAGGTGATGTGCCCTTTGGCTTGTGGCCCCTCCCCATCTTGACAGTCGCTACAGAGACCTTGGCACTGTCCACTCGGTGTTTGTGCGAAGCCTTGCTGGGTGGGTGGTGTGACTGTCCCCTGCTGGAAGCCGCCCCTTGTATGACTTTTGCAGGTGGTGGAATAGGGTGGTCCTTCTTGTCTGTCGGTGGCACACTGGCAGCTCTGACGAGTGCCCCCTTAGACCGTCCTGGAGTAGCAGGGATCACAGCGGATGCAGATTTGCTGGCTGAGGTGCTGGGCTGGGATCTAGACATCCTGGCCCTAGGGGAAGGACGGGGGGAGGTGTAGGGAAGAGGTCAAAGTTAGCTAGGAAAAAGTTTTTTAGACACACTGGGATGGGAAGATGGAGGGGGTTTGGGAGTGGAGGAAGAGGTAGTGGTTGTAGGAGGTGTACGTCTGCTTAGTTTGGGTGAAGGTGCATGGGTTGGAGGCTGTTGTGTGGTGGATGGCTGTTGAGTGGGTGTGTTCCTGCGTTTGTGTACTTTGGGAGGAGGGCTCACAGACACACTGGGAGAGTACACAGGGGACGTGTGCATGGTTGTGGGGGTGGTGATTGCTTGTGAGGGGTGTGTAGTGATGGGCGTGCTGGTGATGGAGGTAGTGGCTGATGATGTAGTGCATGCAGGTGTGGGTGGAGACGAGACAGGGAGGGAGGTGGACGACGTGGAGGAGGGGGACACAATGGAGACAGTGGATGTTGGTGTATCTGCATTGGTATGATGCATGTGTGAGTGCCTGTGGGATGTGTGGTGCTTATTTTTACCTGAGCCACTTTTGTGTGTTGATGTGTGTGCATGCTGGTCGGAAGGTGTGCTTGGGATAGGCTGAGGTAGACGGGATTGGGTCTGGGTAGTGGAAGTTGGAGGAGGGAGGGGGAGGCTGGACACAGGGACAATGGCTGCTATCAGTGCTGAGGCCAGAGCCTGAAATGCTCTCTGTTGGGCTGCCACGCCAGAATGAATGCCCTCCAGGTATGCATTTGTTTGCTGCAAATGCCTCTCGACCCCCTGGATGGCATTCAGAATGGTTGACTGCCCAACAGTGAGGGATCTCAGGAGGTCAATAGCCTCCTCACTGAGGGCAGCAGGGCTGACTGGGGCAGGGCCTGAGGTGCCTGGGGCGAAGGAGATGCCCACCCTCCTGGGTGAGCAGGCACGGGAAACATGCTGAGGGGCTGCTGGGAGGGCAGTGCTGGTAAAGGTGGTGGCGGCTGTATCTGTTATTGCAGTGGGCACAGAGGTGCCCGCCACCGCAAGGGAGCTCCCATCAGAGGAGGAGTCGCTGTCACTGGTGTCCCCTCCTGTCCCCGTCGTGGAGCTCCCGTCGCCCTCCGTCCCACCGGTGCTTTCAGACTCCGTAGATTCTCCCTCCAGGGCCATGTGGGATGCAGCTCCCTCCGTCGCCGGTGCCTCTGCTCCTCCGCCAGATGATGCTAATGCACACAAGGACAGGGTGACAAAACAAGAAGGGGGGGAGAGACAGAGAAAACACATGGTCAATGCCATCAACACCACTACCGTTGGCGGACACAACACACAGGGAGCAGCCCTATGCACTAGGCCATGCACTAGCAGTTAGTAGGAAAATCACCTGCCCATGGGGTACTATGCCTAACACCATTTGCTGCACACCTGGAACCCCCAAGAGCCTGACTAGTTGTAGATGCCCACTAACACTATTAGGGTTGGAGTGCCTCAGAGCCTGCCTCACAAGGGAGCTACCCTACTTAGTTCGCCCTGGCCTAGGGAAACCCACAGCCCACATCCCCCACCCAGACACTTCGTAAAGCGCGCAGAGGCAGCATACGCCCAATCCGCCCATCAAGCGCCCATCCAACTCCTGATATGCCACCACCAGGATCCGGAACATCAGGGGGGTCATGGTGTGACGGGCACCCCTTCCACGTTGGGAGTCCAGGCCCAGCTGGGCCTCTGCCGTCTTCTTGCTCCAGCGGCGCAGGTTCTCCCACCTCTTGCAGCAGTGGGTGCTCCGTCTATGATAGACCCCCAGGGTCAGCACTTCCTTAGAGATGGCACGCCAAATACCCTTCTTCTGGTGGGCGCTGACCTAGAGGAAAGATACAGGATGAAAGGAAATTACTCTCCCGTCCGGGCCCTCATACTAATTGCCAACCAGTTCCTACCCATGCCCTGACGCACATACACTCATCCTCCTCATATGCAGGCCTCAGCCCCCCCCCATGTATCTTCCATCCACACCACTCCAAACAGGCATTGCCCACGCATCATGCTCACAGTGTACTCACCTGTTTGTCTGGAGGACCGTAGAGTAGCGTGTACTGGGGGATGACCCCATCCACCAGTTTGTCCAACTCCTCCACGGTGAAGGCAGGGGCCCTTTCCCCAGACACATGAGCCATTGTCGCTTCCAGACAAAGGTCACAGCAGCACTTGCAGTGTAGGTCCTCTCCTGTTGAAGGTCAGGTATCAAGTGAGTGAAGCAATAGAAAATGACGGTCACGTCCGCGGCGGTGCGTACCGTCACCGCCGGCGTACATCGTCATTGGCTCCTAGAGCCCATAGGGCCCAATGATAACTAATGCTAAATTGCGTGGCAGTCTTCAACCGCCTACCGCAACGCTGCACAATGCCAGCGCAGTTACCTCATTTCCCCTTGTCCATCCTTACATGTCAGGCAGCCACCATTTCAGGGGGGCACATGCTAATGGTATGGCACCTAACTGCGTCACAGCACTATTTGACAGATATACAGACAAACAATGACACACACGGATTTACTCACACTACTGAAAGCCCACTTGTGCAAACTATGTGGTACATGACTCTCTGCTCACCATTCTCCTCCATAGGGCACATCCACTGGGGCAGATGATGAGATGGCGTCATCCTCCGGTGTACAGACCCCTGGTGGACCTGTCGACAATGGAAGACAGACACATCATTATCACCTACAGACTTGATTGTTCCACAATCCAAGAACGTTACGAGGAGGCACATGGGCAAACTAGGTGGATAATTGAGAGGACGTTCAGCCTCCTGAAGGCCAGATTCCTGTGCCTCCATCTAACAGGTGGCTCCCTATACTACTCACCGAAGAAGGTGTGCCAGACAATCGTGGCATGCTGCATGTTGCACAACCTGGAATTGCAACGTCAGGTGCCTTTTCTGCAGGAGGATGGGCCTGATGATGGTCTTGTGGCAGCTGTGGAGCCTGTGGACAGTGAGGAAGAGGAGGCAGAGGAAGAAGATATTGACAACCGAACTAACATCATTATGCAGTACTTCCAGTGACACACAGGTAAGAGACTGGCAGTGCTCTTCTTATATCTCACTACTGTAGGACATTGTATAAGTCAGCCTGTTAACCTCTGTCTATGGACACTGACAGTTCACTTTGGCTTTCCATTTCACAGATCTGTGTACCTCATTCTGCCTTCTGCTATATTTACTGCTGCCCAACAAGTGTCATACAATGGTATGAGCAAATTAACATTTACATTGATATTTGTGGATGATGTTGTAATTATACATTTGTGAAAGAACAGACTGACTCCAGATTGGTTTGTGATTCAAGGGTGTTTATTTATGGGCTAATGTGTATAGGGGTATGTGGAAGGGGCTGGGGTGATGGTGGAGGAAGGTCCATAGTAGAGTCCAGTCTCTTGGTATCACAGGTGCGTTGTCCAATGGGGCATAGGAAGGGGAGCAATGTCAGTTCAAGGATGGACAGGGTGAGAGAGTGGGACAGGAGCGTGACATTCAGGAGAGTCTTATTTCCTGGCAGGGGTCTTGGCAATGTTCTCTGTCTTCTGCCTGGATCGCAGGGACCGTTTGCGGGGTGGTTCTCCTTCTGCAGGTGGTGGGGTGCTGGTGGCCTGTTGGTCCTGTGGCGGGGCCTCCTGTCCACTAGCGCCGGCGGACATGGAAGGCTGTTCATCGGTTGGCCTAGTGTCAGGGGCCCGGTGGTATGCCACTATCTCCCTTATGGTGTTGGCCATGTCTGCCAGCACCCCTGCAATGGTACCAGGGTGGTGTTAATGGACTTCAAGTCCTCCCTCATCCCCATGTAGTGTCCCTCCTGCAGCCGCTGGGTCTCCTGAAACTTAGCCAGTACCATGCCCATGGTCTCCTGGGAATGGTGGTATGCTCCCATGATGTTGGAGAGTGCCTCCTGGAGAGTGGGTTCCCTGGGCCTGTCCTCCCCCTGTCGCACAGCAGTTCTCACAGCTTCCTTGTTGTCCTGTGCCTCTGTCCCCTGAACCGTGTGCCCACTGCCACTGACCCCAGGTCCCTGATTGTCTTGGGTTAGTGGGTTTGCCTGGGGTCCTGTAGTGGTAAACACACTGCTGATTGACGTGTTCTGGGGACAGTGGCATGGGCCCGCTTGGTTGGTGCTGATGTGGGGTTTCCTGAGGGGGGAGGTTCTGTGGTGGGTTGGGACTGTGGCAGGGGAACCGACTGTCCAGAGGTCCCTGATGGGCTGGGCTGGGCTGGTCTGGTCATCTTGATCCAGGCGTGCAGAGCTGCTGTCATCACTGTGGGCCTCTTCTGTGGGGGTACTGGATATGGCTGGCACCGGTGACGTTGGTTAGGGGTCCTGTTGGGGTGTAAATGCACTGTTTTTATATCTGTGTGTGCCATCTTGTGCAATGGGTGTGCTTTCCTCTATTCCTGTGCCTGCTCTATCGCCTTGGCCCTTGTGTGAGTGGTGATTGTGTGCCCTGGGTGAGTCTCTCTCTTTGACATGCTTTGGTGATAGGTGTCCATGCAGGTCTGTGATGGGTGTCCATGCATTGTTGTTGCATGCAGGGGTTGGTATTGGGATGTGTGGGTTGTGATGGTGGGGTATATGTGCGGTGTTGGAGTGATGGGGGTGAGGGTAAGGGTAGGAGTTAGTGATGGCATGCAGGTAGGGTGGGGGGGATATAGTAATAAAGATTTGACTTACCAGAGTCCAGTCCTCCTGCTACTCCTGCCAGGCCCTCAGGATGCATGATCGCCAAGACTTGCTCCTCCCATGTTGTTAGTTGTGGGGGAGGAGGTGGGGGTCCAGTGCCAGTCCTCTGAACGGATACCTGGTGTCTGGATACCACAGAACGTACCTTCCCCCGTAGGTCGTTCCACCTCTTCCTGATGTCATCCCGTTTTCTTGGATGCTGTCCCACTGCGTTGACCCTGTCGACAATTCTCTGCCATAGCTCCATCTTCCTTGCAATGGAGGTCTGCTGCACCTGTGATCCGAATAGCTGTGGCTCTACCCGGATGATTTCCTCAACCATGACCCTGAGCTCCTCCTCAGAAAACCTGGGGTGTCTTTGAGGTGCCATGATGTGGTGTGAGTGATGTGTGAGGTGATGTTAGATGTGATGTGTGGGGTGATTTTTTGGGGTGTGTGGTGTTTTGTGCGTGGATGGGGTATGAGTGATGGTATTGTGTGCCTCTGGATGCTGGTGTGGTCTTTGCTTTTCTCTCTCTCTGCTTCTTCAATAATTTTCAGTGTAAGGGGTTGTGGGTAATGTGGGTGTGTGTTTTATAGTGGTGTGAGTGTGTGGGTGTGGTGTGCGTATGTGTATCAGGTGTGTGTATTTTGAATTGTCCAATGTGGTTGTGTTTTGTAAGTGTGTATATATTTTGAGCGCTGTGGTGTGTACCGCCAATATTTACCGCGGTTGAATGACCGCCACATTGATTCGTGGGTCGTGATAGAGTGGGCGTATTCCTGTTGGCATGACGGTGTGGGTTTTGGTTCCGCCAAATTATCACTGACCTTTGGTGTGGCGGACTTGTGTGGGTTTCTGTATTGTGGAGGATTTCTCGATGTGGGTCATAATACCCGTAGCAGATTTCCGCCGTCGACACAGTATGTTGGCGGCCGGCGGCACGGCGGTCAGCGGCATTTACCGCCAATGTTGTAATGAGGGCCATAGTGTGATAGACTGTATCACCAAGACGTTAAGAGGGGGTAAAAGAGAACTGAAACTAAGAAGGCAGGAGTCTAAGCTCATTTTAAGATCTGACACTAAGAAAGCCAAGGGTCTTAATATTAATGAGGATTTATACACTCATGTATGATTTGTCACTTTTTAATTGCAGCAATGTTTTTCAATGTTCATTACTTACCAGTGTCTTGTATATAAAATGTTGTTATTTGTGTTTATTATTACAGGAACCACAGTTAGAGTAGGTGTAGAGAGCTTTATGAAAATATATTTTTGCAGCAAAGAAGATAGTAAGAAAAACACCAATGGAAAGGGAGTGCCCTTTTGGGTCTATTGTTACTTTAAATGCATTATGCTATTTTATATGTTTTTTGAGTTATACTTGATGATGTATGGGTGAACTCTTGCTCAGTCCATGGAGAGAACACTAGAGTTAGGCACTAATATCATGATCAAACATAAATAGTATTATTAATAGACTTACCAATGACCTGCATAAGCAATATATATCATGTACTGCATATTTAGGCAATTTAAGGTCAGTTGAGTGTATGAATGCTGTATTGATTTTATATATGTTTATGTACTATATTGGTGCAATCTGGGTTTCTGAATGATGTAATTTTGTTTTCCAAGATGGAAATTATAAAAAAAATGTTTATTGATTATTTTTATGTTTCCATATAATGGTACCCCAATGGGGTTTAAGTTCTTTGTGAAAGACCTGGAATTTACCTTCCTTTATTTTACATTGCACTTAGTATTGGATCCCATATCAATATGGTGCTCTTGGTTTGGGAGTCAGTATCTCTCCTGCTGGAGTTGACAGAATTATAGGGATGATTTGGTTTATTTTGTATAAAAAATGATTATGAGTTTAAACTGTTTTTTGAAATGTAGCATCATTAGAGAGTGTTGATCACAATTTATTGCGATTATATGCTTATGTAGAAATTTTTACTGTTTAACATACCAGTTCAGGATGGTGCCCATAGTAGAAAGCTGTGTTAAGTCCTTTGTTTATGTTGATGTCTATGTACTCTCTTGAAATTGTTTACACAAGAAGTCAGCATCATAAACAAGGCTCTTCAAGCTGAAATGCGTTGATGTGATGTTTACATCTCTATATGGCCACTTTCTTTAATAAAGGATATTGTTGGATACACCACCAGGAGTGCCGTTATTGTTCTTTAGATCATTTGGGAGCAGGACTGTGTATATCTGAACACTCGGGCGCGAGCATAGTCACGTGCACCCCCGGCATTCTGGTGCCGGCCGGCATATGTGTTTGTTTCATTACCTACTGGCGGTCGCCAGTCAGTAGTTATAGTTAGGATCTAGTTTCCATTGGAAAAGCGTTTTTTGACTTGCCATATCTTTGGAGCCTTTAGACGAATAATAATGAAATTTTCCAAAAAAGTGTCCCTTAGGGTTTTGTTGTGCATGGAAAGTTTTGGGGTGATCCGTCAAGCGGAGACCAAGAAAAAGGGAGGTCATAAAAATTGCATTTCCCATGTTAATTTCCATAGAGATTTTGAACATGACTTCAGCCCGAACCGCTGAACGGAATTACACCAAATTTGGAAGAAAGGGAGGTGTTTGTCCAGAAAGCACGCTTTTTGTTGCTTGGTTTAAATCCATTTACTAGTTTTCGAGAGAGTAAAAGAAATCCAAATTGGTTTATTTATGTAGGGCCTAAGTGCAGATCTCATGGCAAGATGTGACCGGCTGTCAGCACTTCAACCAGGAAGTGCTGGCAGCCATCTTGGGACACATATACATGATATCACCCCATTGAAATGTATTGTAGTGAATGGCAGGCTTAGAGGTTCACAAAAAATAGAATGTATAAAGGGTGATAACAAATTTTAGTTACAACGAAATCATTTGTTGATGGTACCATACTAATTTTAGGAATTGTGTGTTCTAAGGTGATATTACTCTGCTGGGATTTCATGAATCAGGTTTGAGAGAAAACTGTTTTCTCAAGATTTTCCCATAGAGGTTATGGAAGGTGCTCTAGAAGCTAGAATTAGAGCATATTTTCTGTAAATTCACACTATTGTCTCAGCCGTATGAGAATGAAGTCTGACATTCTCAGTAAACAATGAACTTTTAACAGGAGCAGCCTGTCATTTGATTCCCTGGTGTTCTAAAGAATAGCTACAGCACTAATGGTCTTACTTATGACAAATGTGTAGCACACATGAAGACATCTTTACTGAATAAAACTTGTAAAACGTAAAACATTTAATTTAGAAAGGAACAAAATGAGGGGGTTCATTTTGTCATAGAAATTATGGTTAGTGTTGTAGAAAGAAAAATTAGAACATGTTTAAGTGAGTTCTCAAATATCTTCCTGTTCTATTTCATTAAAACATTCTGACATGCAGACTAAAACATGCAATTTCAACACCAGCAGCAGACTGCCAATCAACTCCCTGGTGATCAGCATCTTTACTACAATGTTCGAAGAGTGCTAACATTCTGAATTTATGCCAAACATGTGACACAGATCTCAGTGCCATCTTGATGGAATCAAAGACGAAAACTGAAAGCATTTTCTACTGAGGATACTGCAGTTAATGAGGAAATTAGGGAGCTTCACAACAAATAAGTCTCCCAAGATGGACAGTGGAGAAAAAAGAGCCCAAATGTAGCACAAATTTCAACCATATGTAGCCCAAGTATAGCCCAATGACAGAAGTGTGCAAAACAATTTATTTGTTCTTTTGAGTTTTATATAACACAGACTTGACCCAAATGTATTGGAGTGCTTTGCATGAGCATCAGTTACATTACACAAGGATATATTCATTTTGGTTTTAGGCATGGGGAGATTAAGTGATTACCTAGAATCACAGGATGTTGAGCTGATGCAGAAACTCAAACCTGGTTCCCCAGTTGTAAAGTTTGCAACTCTGGACGTAACGCCGCATCTTCTCCCCTAAGTGAAAAATACAATCAAGTGATCAACTGGATAAAAAACATAACAATAGCAAATAATTTAAATGGTGTTTGACGCTATTTGAGAACTCAGAATATATGTCTTCATTTTAGTTTTTTAGAACACTAGCCATAATTTCTATGGGAATAAGACCCTCTCATTTATATAATTTCTAAAGATAATGCTTTAGATATAATAGTTTTGATTACATCAAGATGACGTCAGACGTGCCATACTTTTGTAATTAATATAGAATGTTAACAATCTAGTTGTTCATTAGAATAATCTAGGGAGGCAGAGGTCAGGGGCAGGGACTCGAATAATTGAGGGCAGGTAGGAGGGTGCAGAGGCAATAAGTTGACCACCCTGGCCAGACAGGAGGTGCAGTGGCAGCACAACAGACCATGGAGGGCAGGGTAAAGGGGGGGCAGGGGCAACATATCAACCATGCTGGACAGAGAAGGGAGGCTGTGGCAATATAACAGACCACTGAGGGCAGAAAGAAGAGGCAGTGGTAGTATAACCATATATGCAAAGAGACTCAGGCAGTAGACTCCTGATGTTTTTAAGCCCAAAAGAGCTTTATTTTTTCTGTCTCCTGCCTAAAATCTTCTCTTTTTCAATGTAAGTCAATAGGATAAATCACTTCCCAGGTATTTTTTCAATCCTCCCTCTTACCAAGTCCAAATGTTAGCAGGTATGGTACATTGGATCACAGAAGGCAGGGGGAATGGCGGAGGGGCATGGCCTCGGATAACAGAGGGCAGGAGCGAGATGGGCAGGAGCACCAAACTGACCTTACAGGGGTTGCAGTAGCACAATACACCACACAGGGCTAGTAATATGGCAGTGCAGCACAACAAACCATGGAAAGAAAGAAATAGGGAGGGGACAGGGCCATGCACATATCGGACAGACAGGAGGAACAGTTGCATGAAGGGCAGGAGCGGGGGGTCAGGGGCACAACACAGGACCAGAAAAGGCGGGGGATGGGCCTGCACATGGATAATGGAGGTAAGGGAGCAAGTGGAAAGGTCTGGAGCAACAAGCTGACCATGGAGGGCAGGCGGGATGGGCGCTGGTAAGCAGAACACAAGACTATAATAGCATACACACAGACAATGGAGGGAAGGTGGGAGGGTGCCAGGGGGAGCACGCTGACCATACTGGGAAGATGAGAGGGGCTGTGGCAGCACAGAAGACCATGCATGGCAAGCAGGAGGGTCAGTGGCAGCACAAAGGCCATGGTGGGCAAGAGGAGGGGGGGGAATGCACAAAGGACCATGGAGGACAGAAGGGGGGGTAGAGGCTGGACATAGACAAAGGAGGACAGGGGATGGGGCTTCACAACAGACCACGCAAGGTAGGCAGGAGGAGCAGTTGCAGCACAACAGAGCATGGCGGGCAGGAAGGAGTAACAGCAAAATGGACCAGGGGCAGTGGCAGTTCAACAGAACACTCAGAGTAGATAGAATGGGCAGTAACAGGTTCATGGAACATGGTGGGCAACAAAGAGGGAGCAGGGGCATGCACACAGATATCAGACAGCAGGGGGAAGGAGGGTAGGGGCAGCAAGCTAAGCACAGAGGATAAGCAGGAGGGGAATGATGGAGTATAGAATTGGGCAACAGAGGGCAGGAGGGGTGGGCAGAGGCATCAAGCTAAATGGAGGATGCTGTGGCAGCACATCAGACCATGTAGGGCAGTAGGGAGGGGGCTGGTGCATGGACTCGTAAAACAGAGGGTAGGGAGGAGGTGAATGGAGAAGCAAGCTAAGTGTTCCGGACAGACGGGAAGAGTAGTGGCAGAACAACAGCCACCCAGGGCTTTAATGAGGGAGCAGGGGTAGGGACTCAGACAATTGATGTCAAGGAGGAGGGGGGGTCAGGATCATGAAGCTTGAGTGGGGGCAGCACAATGCCAGGCCAGACCCTGCATCCACCACCACCACCCACCACCACCACCTTGCATTGCAATGTATATCTTGCTTAACATTTTTTTTTTAAACTAGCAATTCACTGAATAAAACAAAGGGTACAGGGATGTTAATAGGAAATATATATTTTTTTTAAACCTTGGAAATTCACTAAAAAACCAAAGGTTACCGGAACGTTATAGTTAGGTTCAGATTTTACATGCACAAACCATAGAAATTCAGCTTTTATAATTAGGGTTTTTTCAAGCAACTATAACTCATGCCCTAAGGTAACTATAACTAGCGTCCTCGCCATGCACTGCTAATTACCCCAGATATTACATCACTCATGACATCAACTATGACATCATTGATAATATCACTGTAACATTTAGGGTAAAATTATTGATGAGAAAACTGTGCATGGTGAGGGTGCAAGTTATAGTTACTTGAAATAACTCTACTATAAATATAAACGCTGGATTTCTATAGTCTTGTGAGTGGAAAATCTGAACCTACTGAACCTAACTATATATACAACACCCCCTCCCAGGCCCGGCTCCTACTACCTACGGAAGTGTCCACTCTCTGGAGGTAGCTGTTTGCTTGAAGGGACAGCTCCCGTCAAGCAAAAGGAAACATAACTCCGCTCCCAGCCAACAGGAGCATTAAAACTGCTCCTTCTTGCTGGGAGTGGAGTTTTTATCCCTTTCCCTAGCCACTGTCATGCGGGCAGGGAAAGAGATTAAAACATTGCACCTGCACGCAGGGAGCTGCATTTTGAGCAGCTCTCTGTGTGCGGGAGCAGTGCTGGCTCCCACAGGAGGCGGGGAGCCGTCTGGGACCGCGGGAGCCTTGAGACTCCCCTCGCAGTCTCCCTCAACCACTATTGGGTGCCCTGGAATAAGCCCCGGCACCCTGGACGATGTGGGTGGGCCCCAGGGGATGGGATCCCTGGGCCCAAAATCAGCCTTGGAGGGGGCCACATGGCCCCCTCACTTTTTTAATACAAAAAATGTCCTCGGGGAGGTGGTGGTCCCAGGGCCTGGGTGTGGCTGTGTGGCCCCCACAAACTTTTTTTTATATGTAGCCCCAGGGAGGTGGTGGTCCCCGGAGCCTGGGTGTGGCTGTGTGGCCCCCACAAACTTTTTTAGTAGGTAACCCCGGGAGGTGGTGGTCTCAGGGGCCTGGTGGGGGTCTGCACGTCCCCCCATATATTTATTAAATGGAGACCTAAGGGGTGGCCCCCAGGGCCCGGGGGGTCCGCGCAGCCCCCCAACAATTTCTTTAAGGTAGCCTGGGGAGTTGATCGTCCCCAGGGCCTAGGGGCGGTCTGTGTGGCCCCCAACCAATTTTATTAGGTAGCCTCTGGGAGGTGGTGGTCTCTGGAGCCTGGGGAGTCCATGTGGATCCCCAACATTTTTATTAGGTACCCCCATGACGTGGTGGTCCCAGGGCCGCGTGGGGTCCGCTTGGTCCCCAAAATAATTTTTAGGTAGCCGCAGGGAGGTGGTGCATGGGATGGGGGTTGGGTGATAATAGGTTGTTCACCCATGGGAGGTGAATCGGCACCATACAAAAATTACTGCTACAGCCAAATGTATCAATTTGAGAACTGATCAGGGTCGCAAGACACAGCATTAGAGCTATTGTATCCATTTTCCCTGGTGTGACTGCTATGAAGTCTGCCCTCTTCAGCTTCATCCTATGTATATATGCATTGTCTGTGTTTCAGCCAACAAAGGACTAATTACTGATCGAAGTAATAAGGCACAGAAATAGGGTTATTGTATCCTTTTTTTTACTGGTGTGACTGGTATAAAGTCTGCCCACTCAGGCTTAATCTTGTGTGCATATACATTGTCCAGGTTTCAGTCACCTGAGGACTTAATTAGTGATTCTGCTTAGTCCACCTGGCCTTAACTGTGTTGTGAGTTTAAAAATAACATTGTAAATAACTCTGATGCGTTGTACTGTAATGTATCTGTTGGCAGAGAATCACATCTCTGCACGAGGGCGGGAGGATTTGCGAAGCCTTCGCCCTTCTAGATATAAAAAGTTGGTGTCCCTTTAATATCTCAACAACTACACTGAACAGATTTACACCAAATAAGAAAAAAGGGCACTTTCTGGACCTAGAGCTACCTTTCTGTCAAAGTTGGTGTAATTATGTCCAGTGGTTCAGACTGTAGTCATGTCTAAAATCTCTATGAGAATTAACATGAGAAACACTCTTTTTTTGACCCCCCCCTTTTTCTCTGGCCTGCTTGATGGATCACCCTGAAACTTTCCATGCACAAAATGACCCAATGACAGACTTTTTTGGGAAAATTTTGTGAAGATTCGTCAAACAGCGTCAAAGATATAACCAAGTCCAAAAACACATTACAATGGAAACTAAGTCCTAACTATAATGACCTACTGGCAACCACCAGTAGGATATTATATATATAAATATATATATATATATATATATATATATATATATATATATATATATATATATATATATATATGCACTCAAACACACCTTCAAAATATTTTAATATTTTTGTTCTCAAGTGTTAGGCCTCAATATTTTGGTTGTCTGATATTCTGGTGGGAAACCAGAGGAAGGAAGGTTAAAATGTTCATGTTATTTTTAGTGGATGGTGCTTGGCACTCACACTCAGTTTTGGCATCAGTTGATACTCAGAGGCTTTGAAGTAAGTGACTTTGATAAATAAGAATACTGTGCGGTGTGTTATTTACCCGTTATAATAAATAGCAGCTATTATATTTTTCCCCTAAAATGGGGCATACTATGCAGGTTTTAGTGCTTGCCGCACTATTTAGTGGACAATTTCGCCCTTTAAATTTCAGGCAGATTTGACAAGCAGAAACGTGTCCGGCGGAATCCGGTATTGCACCTGGTTTTACTGAGTGTGATAAAATGCGCAAAACTCATAATTTCAATATGTGTGGTAAAAGGAGTTACCACTCCCACCAGCGATTACTGGGACAGTCGTAATGAGGCCCAAAGAAACATCTGAACAATTCACAGAGTTGTAATGTTGCCTGGTGACTTCCAAATATGATTATGAAGTGGAGTTTTCAGATATCTCGCTGCACATTTCCTGATTGTTCCAGTATCACCGATGACACAAAGCATGTCTGTGTACAAGGTGACTCAATGTGGAGTTAAAAAACTAATTCACAATGTTCTGCGAGTTTGCTGCCAGTTTCCTAAAAGAGAACTGATCTTTGCCCATCAAGTGGTTCGCCCAACAGAGAAGAAATTAATTGAGACAGGGAGAAATCTTTGTGGAATGCTTATATCGGTAATAAAATCCCTTAGAAATCGAACAGCGGTGCCCATGTTTTATCTGAATGCCTTCATCAATCTAATTTGACAAGCAGCGCGCATGAAATAATTTGCCTAATGAAATTAAATGGCGCTATTTTTGAGATGCGGTTTTTCTAAGCTGAAGGCCTCCAGAGCTATCCAGCTGCGCTGCCTGCATCTCAGCCCGGAATGATTGTGGGGCGGGGGCAAAGGAGCAGACACCGGCAGGGGAGGGGGCCGGCGCTCGCAGACTAACCCCTGCTTCTTCAGAGCTCATATTTAGAGCTGTGCACGGGTTATTTTTAGCCGCACATTCCTCCATTATCAGCCTCCAGAGCCCGCTGCTTACGCACTCATCACAGCTGTGAACATGAAAGGACGGCATCGAAGTTTCCATTCACTTAACCCTGTTTGTTCCCAGAATGCATCTCCTGGAGAGATAATGTTCTAGCTTTGTAGGAGCATCTTCCAGCAGTCCTACGCCTTTGCCTAATGTTCTTTCAGTTAAAAAAAAAAAAAAAACATGCAAAAGCTTTTTGGCCTCTGGATGTTTGCCAGTCAAAGACAGCAGCAATGAGCTATCTGAAACCATAAAATGCTACTCATTGTTGACAAGATAAAACACCAATCTACGTTGAAAAAACAGTGTCCACTTACACTGAGCCTCAAGCACATCCCACGCTTTGCTTCCGATTTCGTTTTCAGAAACATCTAATTAAGAATGTCTACAGTTTGTAGATGTGAGTGCCAGAACTTTATTGACTAATTATTGCCAATTATTTGTCTATATTGACCTTTTCTTTTCTAATCCTCCCGCCCAGCGTTTTTACAGCTTTTTTACAGCTGTCACTGTGACTGCTGTCACTGTTGAACATTCCATCTAACCTGCAAAGTTTTTGCTGGGTCCAGTTGTTGGCTTACCAAATGTTTGTAATTTCATACCCGGACGTCAAGAGCCTTCCGGAAAATGTCATTTACATCCCAGAACCGGTCACTTGTTTCAAGCAGAGTGCGCTGCGTTTAGTTGATGTTTTTATTTTTCCCATTATTTTTTCTGCTTGGCATATGTATAGCTTCGTACCGAGTGAGCTGCGGAGTTAGCCACAAAAGGGCTGGAAAGTACCGTGTGTGCAGGATGCTGGGTTTTTTTTTGTTGCAAAAACGATCTATGCGATTTGTTTCGCGTTGTATCCCCATCACTGCTCTCTTCGGATTGCAGGATTCCTTCCAGTAAACACTAAAATGAAATTGCCCTTGCCAAAATCCTTGGACTGACTATAATTACGTGAAACAGGCAATTGTAAAGCCAGGCGCAAGCATCGTTTATATACAATTTTACAATCACTGTGGAACTCAGAATTAGATTAATAGTTAAATAAAAAAACACTCATTTTGCTGAACGTGATGGAGTGCAGCATCTCTGTTTCAACTTAATTTTGTAAACGATTTATCTGCATGAACTATTTTCTTCCTGTGTCCTCCCTACGCCACTGCTTCTTTACTTTTGTTTCCTTGAGATCTCGCACAAACTTTACTGAACTTTACCAAATGGGGTTTTGGGGGAGGGGTGGCGCAGTTGATCGAAGGTAAGGTTTGTCCCCAGCTGGGTACAGTCAAAAGTAACTGCAATCCACATAATTGTGGGGCTTGGGCTCCTTTGCAGCCCAATGTAGCCCAACAAGGCTATTTTAGAGGGAGGTTTGGGCTCCCCAGCCACCATTTTATTTCAAGGGCCCTGGCAGCTGGAGGCTTTTTGCGGTCCTTGTTTTTTTCCATGGTGTCTGCAAAGGTCATGGAGGACATGCGGCTGCTGCGTGAAGCAAGCTACATAGACCTCATTGCACAAGGGGCATTGGAATCACCTGGTCTGGCAAGGAAAGCATCAGAGCGCATGATGGCGACAATCCTGGCTTGCTCGCCTCCACACAAGGTCAGGGTGGCCTTGCTGCAAGTGAGACAGCGAGGCTGCACAATACATGGCCTTGCCAAGGACTGATGTAGGGGTGGGCAGGGAAGAGAAAGAAGCAGTGCTTCAGATGCAGTCGATCCCAATCACACCTGTGGCCTACTTACAGGCACTGTGCCCGACTCACATAGGTAAACTTAGACATTTGGTCTAAACTTAGAGCAAACGTCTATGTTTACGATTTTTGGGAATTCACAAAGAGCATTTACGAGTTAGTATCTTTATGTCCTCACTCAGAGCACATGGCCATGTCCATAGTGGTGCAACAGGCAGAGGGGCACAGCTGAAAAAATGCAACATAAAGTCGCCATTTTGGTTACTCCTAGTACACCCGGATAATTTCCAGTTATTGGGCATGCACTTTGAATGGAAGTGGTACATGGACAAGCCGCTGCCCATGGAATGTTCCATATCCTGTGCACCGTTTGAGTGTTTCAATTCTTTCCTACAGTAGTTGTAGAAAATTGGCCATGCAAGGGTGATCTATTCCCTTGATGATTTCCTGTTTTTTGAGGAGGCCGTTTCAGTGGACTCCCAGCAAGCGCTTGCCTGATTTCAGGAGCTCATGGGTGACCTCGGGGTCACTTTGGCACCTAAAAAAATGATGGATCCATGCTCTGTGCTGTCTTTTCTCAGGATAGAGTTGGACACAGAAAAAATGGAGGCGAGGTTGCCTAGGGGCAAAAAGGAGGCCATGCAGGATTTGTTGAAGGAGAAGGTGACAGTAAGGGACATCCAGGTCCTGTTGGCCCATCTCAATTTTGATTGCAGGGTGGTCAGGATGGGAAGGACTTTCCATAGGAGGTTGGGGTTAGCCCCTGCAGGAGGCAAGATACCACACCATCATGTACGCTTGTTGGCTGGGGTCAAGGAGGACCTTAGGATGTGGTCTTTCTTTTTGGAATCTTTTAATGGTATTCCAATGGCGTGAAGGAGTGTCTGGAGCATTGGAAAGATGGTGGCAGAAGCATTGCGTTTTTTGGAATTTTTTCCTCTAGTAGTGGAAATTTCACTAAGGGGGGATCAGCTGGCACATCGGAATGTCTTATTCAGGGTGGATAGCTGACCAGAGGCATGTGGGAAAGAATGTAACCTAGCAGGAGATCCTGGGGTCAAACGTTTGCCCAGTAACTTGGGGTGACAAGTGGGCAGCACAGCACAGGTTTTATAGGGGAACTGTTTTAGAGGGAAGTTTGGGCTCCCCAGCCACCATTTTACTTCATGGTGACATGGTGGCTGGAGGCTTTTTGCAGCCCTTGTTTTCTTCTCTGCCCTCCCGTCCCCCGGTCTAAGGTCCCCCGGTCTAAGGGTCCATATTAGTGATAACGCGTCCAGCCCTTATAAATTACCTGTACCTGGACACGTTGGAGGTCGGTGAAGCTTTTAACCGAGTCGGGCTCTCCTCATCCTCAATAGTCGAGTCACTCAGATCAATAATCAATAACTGTTGTAATCGGTAATCAGCACTCAATTAATAGATCAATATAACACATCAGAAATCAATAACAGTTGGTATTTCGGCGCACCATGACCTTTCAGTCATGAATAACCACACCAGTTTATTAAAAGTTAGTGAATTTATTTCCCTATATTAACAAAGCTAGCACGATATATATGTGTCTCAAAACCAATTGATATATGTATATGAACATTACTAGCTGTCCATAACGGCGGAAGAAACGCAATCTACGTAAAATCTGAATAATGATACACTCTGTTATAGCAATGCAAATCACCAATGTGACTAACTGTATTTGACTAATTGCATTCATTCGGTCAGCATAACAAGATTTCAATTCTTCATGATACATTGAATGAAAACCTCGACTAACCTCTAATTAGCATTGGCATGTGGGACTTCATGCAAAACGAATTTAGTCAACACAAATTTGGAAAAGTTCTAGCTAGGATCCTATCAAAATAGCAGTTGGTACCTAAAAGGAAAAAAAACACAATGCATAATACATTTATCCTTTCATATTTACCAAATACAATCAGCATTCAAGAAAAGTCTTCGTCCTTCAGGTACCGGTTGATCAGCATGGGGCAAATTTCAAAGGGGCAAAGTTAAGGGCAAGCCTCCTTGCAACGGCAAGGAGAATAGGGCAAAGTTACTGCATGGGCAAGACGGGGACAAATCAAAGTTAAAGTCTCTAGGGTGAGAATTCTTAAAGTCTCTTTCTCTCAGATAGAGAAAAGGGCATCAGGGTGTCGTCCAAAATGGAGTCTGGCATCAGGCTTCAAACTGTCATCGAGGAAAAGGGCTGACTTCTCTTTGTCCGGTGGGTTTAAGTAAGAAACATTCCAAATTCTGTAGGGTCTTCCATTGGAGGGTTCATAGGTTGGCTTCAAATTGTCCAATCAAAATTGTCTTTTACTAGCGCCCATTTATGCATACACTGTCCTTGGCGCCTTGGAACACAAATTGTATCATGGTTTGCCAATTATTTTACTATCTGTACCTTCATTGTCCGCACCTGCAGAGACTGACCTTGTATCAAAGGGGATGTAACCGGCCTAGCACGAAACCTTGGAGATAAGTGTACCAGCCAGTTTCTACTGGAAAAATACAACTTCAAGCAAGAATATATTTCATTAATTCAAGGAAAAAAGAATCACGCAGTTAGAATTTGAAACCAAGCAACTAGGCCAAAGCCTGTACTAAATTTAAGCTAAGCAAAACAGTTTTCAAACAAGAAATCATGGCATACATTTGCGATTATGACGGATTAATACATTTTTAATACTTCATGATTAATAAAGCTCGTTTATAATGATGGCGAACTGCCCCGAGGGCACAATTTCCCTTGTACATTATTTCTTTTACTTAAAATCACACTTCAATATATATGTCGGTTACACAGTATACATGAATATATATCGAACCCTCTTTTTCTGCGTCATCATTAGTCAGGTCACTATATAGCTTTAAATAGACTAGACAGGGCTGGATTTTTGGCACAGGTGCTCAAAGGGTGGTATATGTCGGACTATGTTTTGGTTGTCGCTGGAGGCAGGTGCCGAGCAGTGGAAGCAGTGGCAGGGAGGTTCACAGAATGTGATGTGACATTGCCAGTGGGAAACATGGGGAAATGAAAGACAGACAAGAAACTTAAGGTTAAGAAATTGGTTGTTTAAAGTTAATAACTGTAGTTTTAAGATGGAGGGGTTTACCAACGTTGTTAAGGTTGAAAGATTTGCATGTTCATTAAATACAGGGGGGGGAGGGTGTGCTATGGCGAGTGGAACAGTAGGGGTAGGGGCAGGGGTTGGTTAGTTTACTGATTTTTTAGTGTAAAGCAGATTTGCTCAAGCTTAAGGTAACTTTTGAGCACCTGTTTCAATAAAGCAGCCTTTTCCACACGTATTAGGTAGTCAGTAGTTTTGCCTGCATCCCTATCTCCCAATCAGGCATAACATTGTGTTTACATTTTTCCTGCTCTCCTTCTACAGCTAATATTTGGTTTTCATTGTTGAATCTCCACCATGCTATTGTCCTGCTGCATCTTAACCTTTATAGATTTAACAACCAATCCAGTTTTTTCACTCAACAAATGGACATATACCTTCATGCATTATTTCTGACAATTTGAAAATTCCTGTTTATCCCAGGCAGATCAGCATTATAAACCTGCAATGTCCCTACAACCAGAGGAGAAACCCCTGCTGAAAATTCCTTCCCGAAAGAAGCTGCAGCAGGAAGGCCAATCTTTTAGTTGTCTGGGTGTTAAATATTGAATCAGCTCCTGCTCTACGTGAGATACTTCTCAGTTTCTCTCATTTTGGATACTCATAAAATGTTCCTCTTCTGTTAAACTTCCCAGGAGATGTGTGCACCACACAATGAACAGTATAGTTCTTCAGCATCATGAAACTAGACGTTGGCATAATTCATATAATTTGCTGTAGCATAGGCACACAAAATTACACCAAAATTCTGCGAGATCACATGGAAATATACAAGGCACATAATCCTACATTTACCTCTATTTTTCAGTGCAAAATGCAACCTCACATCCAAAATAAATCTGAGGATGCATTTTGCGCAAAGAAAATAGAGCTTAATGCAACAGAAGGGGAACAGTAGCAGCACCGTGCACTCAGTTCATGTGCTCTTAGGTAGGCATTTTCCCCCAAATTAATCCAAATTATGCAAACGAGCATGATCATGTAATTTTTGCCAATTTTGCATTACACGAGCAGTGCAAAATTACTGAAATTACTCCAATTACTCTGGCATACTTACAATTTATAGCAGGCTTACATGAAACCTGGTGGTAATGTTAAAGTTTTTATGCATTTTATATTTTTGTGCATTATTAACAACTTTCAGAATGTGGATTCACTTTAAAATTTACATGTACACACTGACATGATTTTATTGTATTTCCAACAAAATAGCAGGAGTGTAAAAAAGTGTGTTTTTCTGGCTTATGGTAACTAGGCCTCAACTAGGCTTCAGCGCCATTTTATTCAGAATAGGTGTCTCCACCTGCATGTTCACTGTTCGTTATTTGTGCTGCACGCAGTCAAGCAGAGTCATGTATGTGTATTTCCACTGCTGTTCTTTCTGTTCTTGAAAAAAACTTTTCAGCACAGACAATACTGTTGCACTTTTCCAAGGCCATTCCGCTAGCTCACTATGGTGCATTCATTTACAATAGTTTGCTATTGTTTTTGTACCTAGTTTGTTCTGTCATCTCTTGACTTTCTGATGCTACTAATGATGCTGTCTTTTTTTATTATTATTTTGCTGCTCATTTGGGACCTAGAAATGTACTGATACGCACATTAACGTTTATTACTTTATTTACTGAGTCTTTGTTGCAATGACTTTATACATTTGCATTTACAATTTAATCTGTCCTTACTTATTTCACTGTAATGTGACATGCTGAAAGGTGCTTTATCAAGGCGACACATTGCCTCATGACATTGAGATCACCAATTCATCCACCTATGGGCGGGTTGTTGAGGTAAAATTTTTGGGTGCACATTTTTAGGAGCGCCCTATGCCATAGGAATTTGGTAGCAGAGGAAGGTTGTGAGACAGATAAAACCACCTCTTTTCTGCTTTAGGGATTTCTGTTTGCCCTGTCTTTAGTTATGGTGGATATTCCTGAAAGATTACTTGCTGAGTTCCTAACTTTGAGTGCAGTTCCTCAAGGAAGAGGATTGTAAATATGAATAGGGGGAATGATTCCTGAGAGAGTGTTCTGGTGTGTTAGGTTTTGTGGTTTGTGCTGTGTGATGACTGTTATGCTGCAAGTGAGGTTTTTGGTTATGTGATGTTGATTGTTATTTCAATTGGTGGTTTGATCACTGAGATATTAATGTACTTGTCTTATTTCTGATTTAAGTCAAAGACGTTCTAGTTTTATTATTGGTTGATTTGGTAATCGTATTTTTCAAAATCCAAGATTTTAAGATATTGGTATTGAACTTGTTTGGCGAAAAGGTAGTGTGTTTTGCTAGGCACGTAATTCACATTGATATGGATTTTTCTGGATTCTCTTTTTTTCCAGGGTTTGTGTGTCAAATTATTAGTTTAGTGTTATTTGCTCCTAAGTGCACAGAAGTAGGTACACTAGCTAGAGGTGGACCGCTGCTGGATGGAGTCTGCTTTAGCCTGAATTGTGCTTGACAAGTGCCACTAGATTTGTTTGCATCATTTACGAAAATCATTTCTTTCTAACCTACTGATTTTCTCCTACATGGTTTGAGCAGTTGAGATTTATTTAGTTTATTTGTATGTGTTCATGGAAAAGGTTTGTGCAATTGTTTTTACATTCACGGAAATAACATGCTGCAATTGTTTAATCGGCCAAGGAGACACACTGGTATTGGAGAGGCGTCACCACAGTGTTGTGCTGTCATTGGATGGTTGCTATCAAAGGCATGCAATGATTGGTTGACCTTTAACACAGCCACTATTATTGTTTGTTAGCTTATTTTTATATTTTTTTAGTTTATTCAAAGCAGCAACAATGTGTGTGGTTTTGAAATAGCCTAAAGACCCTAGCATACCTGCTATGTACAGAAAATACCTGCAGGTTGTTCACCTGCTTATAAAGTGTTGATGATTGTCAGCCTGTATATGTGTACCTGGATTCACGATTGGCATGAATACACATCTGATGACAATGACTTGGAATTTTCTTGAGGGGGTACCTTTAATATTAGCAAGCTAAATTTCTTAAGGGAGACAATGAATGAGATAAAAAGCCATTACATTGACCCATACCATTTGATGCATTGAATAAATGGGATCGGATGGCCACAGAGAAGGATTATAAAAAATGAAAAAAAATGTGAAGGTTTAATTTAGACAAAGGTTACAAGGCAACAATTAGGAAAGATGTTGGAAAGAGGATATGGTAAAAGGAGTGTGATTTTCCCCTGCAATAATTAAAGTAATTACAGACAAAAAGAAAGTTAATGTTAATGAGGGAGAGAAAAGGAAGCAGTGCCAAGAACAGCATTCTGATGAAGAGGACCACTTTTTAAAAGATCTTTTGAATTCTAGACCTTCTCCATATTTGGATGGTATACAGAGACAGGTGCAGGCAGTTCCTGGTATGATTGCAGAAGGAAAGGGTATGAGTGAACAGGCACAGGGTTTGACCGAACTTGTAGTGGTGGGTGCGTCAGTGAGTGCATCATCCAAGAACACATCAATAACTTTGTCTACTGCTAGCAGACATACTACTGCTGTCTCTTCAGTTTCTAATAACATGTATGCCTCTGTTTCTGTGGAGCCTCCTAAAAAAGAGGGAAAATAATGTTGGGCTTTTAAAGATTAAATTTGAAGAAACTTTACAAGGGACAGTTGTCTGATGTCTTATAATGTAGAAGAAAATATATATTTGATAACATAAGTAGCGAGGTGTGTGAATGATGCACATGATAAGCTTGAGTAGCCAGTTGAGGAATACAAAGTTTACATCAGCTGAATGTGAAATGTAGAGGGACATTGAAATTGATTTGAATAAAAAGGAAATAAAAAAAACCAGGGTTGGTGACTTTATGAGATCACATTAAGGATCCAGCTGAGAAAATTAAGGATTGAAGAGATTGGAAGAAGTGCTAGGAAAAGTGGAAAAATAAATTTCCTACTAAAAAGTGAGATATAGATGCAGGAAAGAAAGCAAAGGTGGCAGTTATTGATTTAGAACCAGAGACAGTGTCTGACTGTCCTTTGAGAAAAAGCACATGAAGGGAATTATGGGAGTGTACCTTGGACTAGTTGTGATCTTCATGAACTTCTGATTAATTTTCAAAAGTGAGAGAGGGACCTGATAAGTGCTATACAAAGGTCCATAGATTGGTGACCGTTTCAAAAATGCCTTGAGATGATTTGTATATGCTATTTGAGATTATTGTCCCTAGTGGTCTATGGGCTGGGTGTAAGGTTGCTGACTGAGAAGCCAGCTAGAGCTGCACCTACTAATGCTCCATCTGAAATAGTTGCTGACAAATATAGAGCAGTGGTAGATCACTTGAAAAAGAAGGCACCAGAGATGGAAATAAACTGAGTAAGGATCTTGAGAGCTACACAAGAGCCAAGGAGTCAGTGCATGGCTTCTGTGAGAGGCTTATACAGATTTATAGAAAACACAGACGAGTTGAGGAACTCAACAAAGAAGATGTTAATGGTTAATCTTTAATTTTAGGTTTGTGCCCTGAGCTTAGTTTGCAAATTTAGTGAAGTGTGATGTGTTCGAAGACTAAGGGAATCAATGAGATCCTAAAATATGCCAAGTACATTAATGGTTGGTTTGATGGCAGCAGAAAAGGGTTAAGAAGAAGTTAATGATTGCATAGACAAAACTGATTCAGAGAAGTGGCAAATAGCAGATGATGAGTTCTGATTTGGATTCTGTGTCGTCTGACAATTCTAGAATGAATGAAGCGCATCCAAATTTAGGTGTGAAAGTAGTAAATGAGATGGTGCAGATGCAAGGTCATAGAAGAGGAGTTGTGATTAATTCTGGAATTAATGCAAATATAAATTTTCTGACGAAGAGCACTGCTTTATTTTTCTGCTTTCAAATATGGCACTGGAAGCGCAAGTGTAGGCAAAATCCAGACCGAATCCAGAAGAATTTTGTTCCCAGGATGCAACACAAAGCAAATCAGATGCAGCCACAGCTAGTTGCCCCAACTCGCCAGTCTCTGTGCAGAATTTAAAAAGTCAAAGGCAGCTTTCTGATATTGGACATTAAAAAAAACAAATGGTAAATGGAGAGCACTGCAAGATTTGAGGACTCTAAATCAGATAGTGATTCCATGTTGTCCAGTGGTCCTAACACCTGCAAAAATATTTTCCCAGACTCTTGCAAATACAGAATAGTATACAGTAGGCCTGGGCGCAGTGCTTGGAGTGCGGGGTTCGATCAAAAAATCCCCAAGCCCCGCCAGCGGAGTGGAGCAGAGCTCACTGTGTGTGCACTGCTGCCCAGTCATGGGCCACACAGTGCAAGCGCAGACAGTCTGCAGTTCTGCTGTATGGACCATAACTGGGCTGCAATGCTCACTCTCGGCCCAACGTTGGAGGCCTGGAGCTGCTGCTGGCACCAGCTCGGGATCCAGGCCTCCCTCTGCCAGCAGCCTGGGAGCAGGGGGCAAAGAAAGGCAGAGAGCCAGGCCGCTGGGAATGAGGACCCCCAGGGAGGACACAGGTAAGTCCTTTTTTTTTAAATTCGGTGAACAAGAGGCCTCAAACTGCAGCTTTCGCTGCCTATGGCCTTGGCCTGAAATCAGGCCAGGGCCGTAGGCAGCGAAAGCTGACATTTCAGGCCTCTTGTGCACTGGACTGCCTCGTGGGCAGGCTGGTGCATAAGAGGCCTGTAATGGCAGCATTCTCTGCCTATGGCCCTGTCCTGAATGCGCCCAATCTCAAGCGCTAAGCAGGCCTGACCCTCCTTAGCGCTTCCGAGATCTGGCACATTCAGGACATAGTGCCACTAGGGCAGGGAGCAGTGGCACTCTGCCACTCATGGAACACTGCCTCCCTGGAATTCCACTGAGTTATTCATCAACTCTGCAGAATTCCATTGAGTGGAACTCCATGAGCTCCGCCCACCCCTAAAAAAAGGAGGCTGGAACTTACTGGTGACTTCTGTTTAGGTCAAGCTCACAACTGATTTGTGGTATCATTTCCACTCAGCCTCTAGTTTGTAACTCAGGGTTTGCTGGGTAGTGTAGCTTTTTGTGATTCGTGGTTGCTATAAGAAAGGTATCAAGTTAAGAAAGCATAATATTTCCCTCATTGTCTTAACAAAATCAGGGCTTTCCTAGGAAAACGCTAGGAAATCTCCATGTATTTCATTATAATTCACTAGTGACAACTAACGTACAGACCCTGGCTATAATCTGTATCATATCCTAGGGTCATGGAGGTAAGGAAAATATCCCACGTAGGTATATAGCCAACTTCAACATCTTTTGGGGGTCAGAGCACATGCAAAGGGGCCTGGTTACCAGCAGCATCAGTCCAAAACAATGAAGGTGACCATGCCAAAAACATGCATTCACTTAGATATCCCATACATAGATATGTATATATTTTAAAATGGACTTAAAATGGACTTCAGGAACAGTTTAATGACAAATTGGCATTTGTAGTTATTCAACCTCCTAGCTTTAGCTTCACATTGTTGACAAACCTAATCCTCCAAATAAATGTATAACAAAATTCTCACACACAAAATGAAGAGGCAAGATTACACATGCCAATCCTGGAAGATTAATACCTTGGAACCCCAGTAAGGCTGAAGAACAAATTATAACTAATGCAAATTAGTGGAGCTCAGAGCTCCCTTACTATAAATTAGATAAGAAAGAGGACTGGGACTTTATAAAGAAAAGATTGATCATTTTGGGTGGACTTGCCCACAGTTGTCGGGAAACAGATTGTCTTGTTCCTGAGTAATGGATAAGGAATGAGCAATTGTAGGAAAGTACCATCTTGCCTGGCATGTTACCCCCATATTTCACTGTATATATGTTGTTTTAGTGTATGTGTCACTGGGACCCTGCCAGCCAGGGCCCCAGTGCTCATAAGTGTGCCCTGTATGTGTTCCCTGTGTGATGACTAACTGTCTCACTGAGGCTCTGCTAATCAGAACTTCAGTAGTTATGCTCTCTCTGCTTTCTAAATTGTCACTAACAGGCTAGTGACCAATTGCACCAATTCACATTGGCATACTGGAACACCCTTATAATTCCCTAGTATATGGTACTGAGGTACCCAGGGTATTGGGGTTCCAGGAGATCCCTATGGGCTGCAGCATTTCTTTTGCCACCCATAGGGAGCTCTGACAATTCTTACACAGGCCTGCCACTGCAGCCTGAGTGAAATAACGTCCACGTTATTTCACAGCCATTTACCACTGCACTTAAGTAACTTATAAGTCACCTATATGTCTAACCTTTACCTGGTAAAGGTTGGGTGCTAAGTTACTTAGTGTGTGGGCACCCTGGCACTAGCCAAGGTGCCCCCACATCGTTCAGGGCAAATTCCCTGGACTTTGTGAGTGCGGGGACACCATTTCACGCGTGCACTATACAAATGTCACTACCTATGTATAGCGTCACAATGGTAACTCCGAACATGGCCATGTAACATGTCTAAGATCATGGAATTGTCACCCCAATGCCATTATGGCATTGGGGTGACAATTCCATGATCCCCCGAGTCTCTAGCATAGACCCGGGTACTGCCAAACTGCCTTTCCCGGGGTTTCACTGCAGCTGCTGCTGCTGCCAACCCCTCAGACAGGTTTCTGCCCTCCTGGGGTCCAGCCAGGCTTGGCCCAGGAAGGCAGAACAAAAGACTTCCTCAGAGAGAGGGTGTTACACCCTCTCCCTTTGGAAAAAGGTGTCAGGGCTGGGGAGGAGTAGCCTCCCCCAGCCTCTGTTAATGCTTTGATGGGCACAGATGGTGCCCATCTCTGCATAAGCCAGTCTACACCGGTTTGGGGATCCCCCAGCCCTGCTCTGTCGTGAAACTGGACAAAGGAAAGGGGAGTGACCACTACCCTGACCTGCACCTCCCAGGGGAGGTGCCCAGAGCTCCTCCAGTGTGCTCCAGACCTCTGCCATCTTGGAAACAGAGGTGCTGCTGGCACACTGGACTGCTCTGAGTGGCCAGTGCCAGCAGGTGACGTCAGAGACTCCTTCTGATAGGCTCTTACCTGTGTTGCTAGCCTATCCTCCTTCCTAGGTAGCCAAACCTCCTTTTCTGGCTATTTAGGGTCTCTGCTTTGGGGAATTCTTTAGATAACGAATGCAAGAGCTCATCAGAGTTCCTCTGCATCTCTCTCTTCACCTTCTGCCAAAGGATCGACCGCTGACTGCTCAGGACGCCTGCAAAACCGCACCAAAGTAGCAAAGAAGACTACTGCAACCTTGTATCGCTGATCCTGCCGCTTTCTTGCCTGGTTCCTGATGGTGCATGCTCTGGGGGTAGCCTGCCTCCTTCCTGCACCAGGGGCTCTGAAGAAATCTCCAGTGGGACGACGGAATCTTCCCCCTGCAACCGCAGGCAACAAAAGACTGCATCACCGGTCCTCTGGGTCCCCTCTCAGCACGACGAGCGTGGTCCCTGGACCTCAGCAACTCTGTCCAAGTGACTCCCACAGTCCAGTGACTCTTCAGTCCAAGTTTGGTGGAGGTAAGTCCTTGCCTCCCCACGCTAGACTGCATTGCTGGGTACCGTGTGATTTGCAGCTGCTCCGGCTCCTGTGCACTCTTCCAGGATTTCCTTTGTGCACAGCCAAGCCTGGGTCCCCGACACTCTAACCTGCAGTGCACAACCTCCTGAGTTGTCCTCCGGCGTTGTGGTACTCCCTTTTGTGTCTTCGGGTGAGCTCTGGTTCACTCCTCTTCCAAGTGCCTGTTCTGGTACTTCTGCGGGTGCTGCTTGCTTCTGTGAGGGCTCCCTGACTTGCTGGGTACCCCCTCTGTCTCCTCATCCAAGTGGCGACATCCTGGTCCCTCCTGGGCCACAGCAGCATCCAAAAACCCTAACTGTGACCCTTGCAGCTAGCAAGGCTTGTTTGTGGTCTTTCTGCGTGGGAACACCTCTGCAAGCTTCTTCATGACGTGGGACATCCATCCTCCAAAGGGGAAGTTCCTAGTCCTCTTCGTTCTTGCAGAATCCACAGCTTCTACCATCCAGTGGCAGCTTCTTTGCACCCTCAGCTGGCATTTCCTGGGCATCTGCCCAATCTCGACTTTGTCGCGACTCTTGGACTTGGTCCCCTTGTTCCACAGGTACTCTCGTCTGGAAATCCACTTTGGTTGCATTGCTGGTGTTGGTCTTCCTGGCAGAATTCCCCTATCACGACTTCTGTGCTCTCTGGGAAATATAGGTGCACTTTACACCTACTTTTCAGGGTCTTGGGGTGGGCTATTTTTCTAACCCTCACTGTTTTCTTACAGTCCCAGCGACCCTCTACAAGCTCACATAGGTTTGGGGTCCATTCGTGGTTCGCATTCCACTTTTGGAGTATATGGTTTGTGTTGCCCCTATACCTATGTGCTCCTATTTCAATCTATTGTAACTTTACACTGCTTGCATTACTTCCTTTTGCTATTACTGCATATTTTTGGTATTGTGTACATATATGTTGTGTATATTTGGCATCCTCATACTGAGGGTACTCACTGAGATACTTTTGGCATATTGTCATAAAAATAAAGTACCTTTATTTTTAGTATATCTGTGTATTGTGTTTTCTTATGATATTGTGCATATGACACCAGTGGTATAGTAGGAGCTTTGCATGTCTCCTAGTTCAGCCTAAACTGCTCTGCTATAGCTACCTTCTATCAGCCTAAGCTGCTAGAAACACCTCTTCTACACTAATAAGGGATAACTGGACCTGGTACAGAGTGTAAGTACCCCTTGGTACCCACTACAAGCCAGGCCAGCCTCCTACAGCAATATAATTACTGAATTTTCTATTGTTGATAGAGCCCATTACATTGTACATTTGCCCTTAAATTTTCCAGGAGGTCCAGTTACTGTTTTGGTTTCTGTAATCTCCAAGGCTTCTGGGAGCTTTATGAATTATACATTTCGAAAAGAAGCAAACATTTCTATGGCAGAGGCAACAATCAATAAGGGAATACAGGATATTGATGGGACATCACTAATGTCAAGAGCAATCTGTAAAGAAACACAGCTACTACTAATGGCAACTCAATTTGGTCATTTGAACAGCTGTGATCTGATATAATCAATATACTCTTTCATTTCCCATTATTTGGGGAACTACATGGCAGAAGTAACGTAAATCTCATATTGACTTTCAAATAGCCTATTACATTTTCAACTACTTATTGTGTGTACTAGCGCGCCTGGTCCTTAGTAAGTAAACTTACAAGGGGACGCGTATAAGTCGATGAACCTTTTGATTCGCATGGAGTATCCTAGCTAGGCTGATGGCAGTCACACTAATAATTAATACGCAATTCAATAAACATTAGTCATCAACATTAATGAATCAGAAACATAACACCCCATGACCCTCCGGTCATGAATAACCACAACTCACTATACGCTTTAGTAGTTTATTCCCTATTAGTTACAATGCTAATTCATGAAAATTTGTTCAACTTTATTCACGTCAGCAAATCCGTATTAATTCATTAGAAGGCGCCAAAAACATAGTCTAATCAAAACTTGCATCAGAGTATATTCTAAAGCAGTAGCATAGGTCTATAATTGAATCAGAAATGAATAAGTCAACATGAGTGGCAGAGTTCAGCAAATCAGTTTGTCAATCATTTGTCTCTGTGTTTGTCAATGTCATAAGGTAGGAACCTCACCTAGCCCAGATTAGCATTAGCATGTGGGACTTCATGCGAAAACAGTTTAGAACATGAATTTGGAAAACATCTAGCTAAGAGAAAAACTATTTAAAACAGCGCAATTGGTACCTAGAAAGAAAAGGCACAAAAGTTAATTCAGTCATATTGTCATATCTAGCTATCCTCGGTATGGATCTTCAACAAGTCAGTCTTCGTTCTCAGGTCATCAGTCGATCAGCAACACATCAGCCTCTCAAGAGCATAATCCCAATGACAGAATCTCGAATCACCTTGACATCTCACTCCATCCGTCTCATCTCCTAACTCATCTAAAGTTTTTCCCCCTTTGTCACAGCATTATATCAAAGTCACCCAGACTATCCCCCAATTCCTAATTGGTCAGTTAATCACCAGTTATGACTCTGTCCAATTGTACATTTGCTCAAAATCTATCAATTTCATCAGGTATCGAAAATGTTGCATCTTCTTCTCCAGTCAGTGTCTCTATTGTTCGAGTCCTGGGAAAGTACGCTCTGAGCGCTTTACACAGTAGTTGATACATTCTGGTTTCCATCGTCTTCTGTCTGTCGGTTCATGCAAAGGTTTCAGCTAGACATTTTTTTATTAAACAATAAGCAGTTCATGGTTAGTCTGATTTGTCAGCATCTTTCATTTTAACTTTAATATTTAGCTTCTGCACGAGGCCTGGCAAAACTAGGTCACGACTTTGGCTAAGTTAAGCTTTACAAAACACAAGTTATATCTCTCAATATGACATACTACTACATTATTTCTATACATTTTTCTATATTTCATATATGCTATATATTTTATTAGTACATCCGTGAATCTTGGTGATCGCTCTCCGAGGGCACATTTTGAAACGTGCACATTATTTTGCTACGTTAATCATTTTCTACATTTTTCATTATTCAAAATACATAAACATTCATTAATAATTTTTCATTAATACATTTTGCGTTAACATGTGTTACACTGCTTCCAGATTGTGGGCAAAGAAGGCTCAGTTGTTGTCTTTTTACAACAATCAGCCCCCGAACCAAAGATGAGAGCAGTGGTTTGAGACTATCAATTTATAAAGATTTTCTGGGAGTCTCCAGCAAGGAAGAAACAGAAACGGTGCCTCCCCACTGAATGTACAACTTTTTAATAGAACTGGTGCCAAGGGAGCCCATCCAGTATGGAAGACAATGTCCTTTGACTTTGAAGAAAGACAAGATACTTTGCCAATACCTGAAATACAATCTGGAGAAGGGCTTTACTAGGCATTCAGACCCGTATTTATACTTTTTTAGCGCTGCATTTTCGTCATTTTTTGACGCAAAAGCGGCGCAAACTTACAAAATACAATTGTATTTTGTAAGTTTGCGCCGCTTTTGCGTCAAAAAGCGGCGCAAATGCGGCGCTAAAAAAGTATAAATATGGGCCTCAGTGTCACCTGCTGGAATGACCATTTTCTTCAATTCAAAAGCTAACAGAAAATACAAACCCTGTATTCATTATTGAGAGCTGATTGCTATTATCACCTAGAATGGCTAGCTTCTCCCTCTCATCTTGGTCCTCCTTGATGAGCTCAAGACAGCTAAAATAGTTATCAAGCTTAACTTAAGGGGACTAACCGTTTTGGTGAGAAGACAAATGGGAAATGCCCTCCAGTATTCAGTGTGGTCACTGTAGGATATCTGTCTTTTCTGCATTGCCACCCCAAATTTTTCACCTTTTGCTGGACCCTGTTTTTTGGACTGGTTTCAGAACACTTTGCACTTTATCCCTGCTAACCAAACATAAAGTTCCTCTGCTCCCCCTTAATACATGGTTAAATTTGCTTATTCCTGCTTGGCGCAGTAACTTGCCCGTATGTCCCCAGAATACTGTGCAGAAAGTGCACCCAGGGCTTGGAAGATAAATGCTGCTTGTGAATTGCAACACCTCTTATGTGATCCACTATTGAGGCAGTGGAAACGCGGCTTCAGACCTACCCTGTGTATCCTGACTGCTGCAGTGTACAACCTTCCGTGCAACCTGTCAAACTAACCTTATCTAACAGGCAAAGGCCACCCTTTTAATAACTAGTAAGTCACTCCATGTAGGCCATGTAGGCCACAAGGCAGGGTGCATAGTATTTAAAAGGAGCATATGTAGAAAGCTAATATTACCAGGCCCTAGAGTGACAAGGCCAAAAAAGCTATTTTTAATCTTTTCTCTGTCCGAAGTTCCTGGAGGTTAATTTGCTTTGACTCTCCAGTAAACTCCCAGTATGTGCTCACCTTGGGAAGGAGTGTGAAATTCCTCCCAGCAGCACACAGTAGGCTGATCTAAATGAGCAAAGATGACTCCTCTGTAAAGAAATATGCAGGGTGGAAGGTCGTCATCTTAAAAAATGCCCTGAAACACGGCTGTTTGGCCCTGTTTGCAGAAAGCAAAGAGGAACCACTGTAAAAGAGGGTAAGTTTTCTCATGGAAACCTTTACCCCATTAGTTAGGGAGTGCCCAGGAGTCGCCCCAACCCATCGGCCGGTGCCAGGCATATATATGGCACCCTAAGGCACCTGGATAGAACTCTTTCTGGACCTGTGGAAGAACAGAAGAGTTCTGGACCTACTGTGTGTCACCTGGGAGGAGCCCTGAAGGACTGGAACTGATCCCCCTTGTACCCAGGACAAGGAGGTAGACTCCAGGGGTCAGTTGGCAGTTATGCTACACTTAGGTGGTACCTCATTTCATTCTCTTTTACCAAGTATTTAAGTGTTTCTTGGAAGAGCCAAGGGTACTCACAAGAATTGCTGTAGTTAACACCTGTCAACAGGCACAGCGGAGACCTGCATTTTTCTGAGCCCTCCATCATTGATGGCCAGGGTAGTAAAAGCCCCCAAGGTATGCCAATGAGGAAAAGAGAAGAACCAGCACAAACAAACTCAAATCAAATCATTAACATTTATAAAGCGCGCTGCTCACCCGTGCGGGTCTCAAGGCGCTAGGGGAAAAAGGGGGGGGTTATTGCTGTTCGAACAGCCAGGTCTTTAGGAGTCTCCGGAAAGCGGAGTGGTCCTGGGTGGTCCTGAGGCTGGTGGGGAGGGAGTTCCAGGTCTTGGCCGCAAGGAAGGAGAAAGATCTCCCACCCGCCGTGGAGCGGCGGATGCGAGGGACAGCAGCGAGTGCGAGGCCAGAGGAGCGGAGGAGGCGGGTGGGGACGTAGAAGCTGAGGCGTCTGTTGAGGTTTTCCGGTCCCTTGTCGTAGAGGGCTTTGTGTGCGTGGGTGAGAAGTCGGAAGGTGATCCTTTTGCTGACAGGGAGCCAATGCAGGTGTCTCAGGTGTGAGGAGATGTGGCTGCTGCGGGGTATGTCGAGGATGAGGCGGGCCGAGGCGTTTTGAATGCGTTGCAGGTACAGATACTGTTCCTAGCTTGCTGCTTATCTCGTTGGTTCTCCTGATTGATTCCCAAGTCTGGTTTAGTGGTTTTAATGTCCCTGGTTCAAACCTGCATGAAGGAGGAAGTGAAACTGAGGAGCTTAGCCTTATCGTGAAGTTTTCTCCTCTCTGCAGCTGGTAGCACACTAATTAATAATGCAACAGCAAAAGGAAGAAAACGTATTGAAGTACTTCAAGTTATTGAATTTATAAAAGTAAAAAACTCTACAGTGTTGTGGCAGGATTGGAATATCCCAAGAGGGTGCTATATGGTAATATCTGGAGAAAGTTTTGAGCATGAGCCTCCTAGTGGGACGGTTGAGTACTGTCACTGTCTCCCTAAATTCCATCGTGAAATCAAGAAAAGCGATACTATTCGGAGCCCCTTATTGCAGTACGCTGTACCTAACAGGGCTCAGAGTAGATCAAAAAGAAGAAATGAAAGAGAATCAGTATCTTCTGTACCAGCAGAGTGGAAAAAAATGACAAAGAGAAGAGTGTCATTATATTCAAGAAAACACCCTAGGTTCTCCTCTAAACTGTTAGAGAAAGATACAGATATAGATAAGAAAGTGAGGGCTAAGACAAAAAGATGAGTTGATTTCTTCACTCTCCAAAAGTAGCCCTGTTAAGGGCTGAGGCCAAGGTTCACTGTTAGTTTCATGTAACAATAATTACAGTTTGTCCTGTATTGTCTCCAGTGTATCCGCCCAGCTAATCAAACACAACTTTGACACTAAGGGACAAATTTCCTCACCACAGAGCAACGATTCTCCTAGAATTCAAAAGACATCAACGTAAGGCAGTTTGATACCGGGGATACCCTTGCACAAATAGATAGAAATCTTACAACAGAGAAGACAGCAGATTATGGTCAATGAGTCCAGAACATATCTGGGGAAATCAATGAGTGATTCACAGAAATTTCCACTGCAGCATCTGAAGGCCAAGCACAAATAAACACCCAGCAGGGTCAAACCAATGGCCTTCCACAAGGTGGCTCTGATGATAATCTGGATTGTAAATCACTGGGCAGTAGTAGTCCAGGCAAAAAAAGAGATTTAGAGTTAGGGGCACTTTCATTAAGCAGCAGGAATAAAGGTGGATTAAATTCTCTGAGAAAAACTCAGCCTCTTAAGTTCAGGAAGAGTAGTAAAGCTTTTAAGGCAATGTCAATATATAGGAAAAAGAATACATCTGAATTATCTTTAGCTGACATCGTGGAAGCTATTTCTGATATGCATAAGGCTGTGGAGAAGAGTGCCTTCTACTCAAGAGATCTTATACAGTATCAAAACTTGTAAATCTCCAGGTCTAGATGAAATTCTAAATGAAATCTGTAAAATAGTGACAGCATTGATCCTGTCTTCATGGCATCAATTATGTCAATATGTTTGCTGAAGGGAAATGTGTCATCATATCAGCAGGAAGCAAATATAATACTATTATCAACATCAGATTATACTACTCAGGTACCCACTTCAGATCACCCTATCTCATTATTAAATGATGATAGTACGATCTTAGCAAACCACTCACTAACAGGCTCCAAAAAAGTGATTGGGAACATAATTCTTCGAGATCTACACGCAATCATATATGTGCGTAGTATAAATCATAACATAACAGCATTCTATACATGTACTAATATAACTACTTGCCAGTCCCACTGGTTACCCGCGCTTTTAGAGGATGCAGCCGCATTTTTAGAGGATGCAAAGAAAGCATTTCCTAGAGTTGACTACAACTATCTCTATCACATTTAAAAAATATACCTTTCCCTATAACTTTATTAATGTGATCACAACATTTTATTTCCATCCCAAGGATAGATTGGTTAACAATGGCAATTAATTAGTGATGTTTCAAAATAAAAAGATCAGGGGTTCCCAACACTGCCTTTGCTTTTTTCATCATATTTTGAGTCCTTAGCTATTTGACTCAGATGTAACTTGTTCAAGCCTCCATTTAAAATTAGCAAAATAGAAGTTAAGGTTCAATTATATGAAGATGACTTGTTGGTCCTTTCTAATTCAAGATCTGTTCATAATCATTTAATATTAGAGTTTAAGAATAGGGTGATTTTTTCAGTATGTACAAATAATGAAGGAAATACTAAAATAATGTGCTGGAATTTTTGCTCCAAATATTTAGATTGGAATAATTTAGCCAAATTACAAGTTAGTTACCAAGGGATTAAAAATTGTGCATTTTTCAGTATATATAAATAAAGTTGGTATGACTGAAATTATGTTATGGAATGTTGGCTACAAATAGTTAAGGCTACATGTACTAAGATTAGAAATAATGATTTCCTACTTGCGTTTTTCTGCGACTTGCAATTAGGAAATCACTATTTCTGATGTATGATTCTCTTGATTTTTATTTACGATTCCTAGTGAGTGGGAAAATAGACCTAGAGCATGAATATTAATGCAGTAAATCACAATTTGAGACCCATTAGGAAATGCATCCATCACAGAGATGATGGCCTGCTGGGGTCAGGCCACAATGACTGCGATTGCTTTTAAATAAAGTAATCTTTATTTTTTAAAGAAAGCCAGTTTTCCTTAAAGGGAAATGAGATGCATTTAAAAGGAAAAATGTGGGACCACTGCCTGCTCTTAAAAAATATTTTACCAACCATTCTCAAAGGGGAAGGGGTCCCATTTGCGAATGGGTTACCACCAATTTTCTACTGGTGGTAAATTGTAAATGTTTTGTGACCACATTTTGGTTGCAAAACATTCGTACATACCTTCCTGATTCGGTATTAGGAAGGGATGTCATCTACACGCCCCTTACAGATACCGAATCAAACCAAATTCTAAAACCCAAACTGCAATTTGACAACTAGTAAATGAATTGCAATTTGGGCTTTATACATACCAAAAAGCATTTTTTTTAATCACAAATAGGCTGATTCTGCAAATCGGGCCATTTGCAACATCAAAAATGCTTCATGCATGTATCCCTTAGACTGGAATAATTTAGCCAAATCACAATTTGGATAATTATGGCTGAAAATATTGCAAAATATGGGTGACTTAGTAAAACTAATTATTATGAAAAATTGGTAGAAAGACCTATTTGAGTTGAGGTTAATTTATTAAAATGGTGATTCTTTCAATGTTACTACTTTTTTACCAAAACATTGTAATGTATGTTCCTAAATAATTCTTTCAAAACATCGAGGTAAGGATAGCATATTTTTTCTGGGCAACCAAGAATACAAAACTTTCCAGGAAAAAGTTAACTAAGGGACTAATTATGAGTTTGGTGGTCAGACTGCCAGACCGCCATGTTGGCGGTCCTACAGATTGCCCTATCACAAGTTACACAGGCAGGACCGTCGTACGCCAACCAAAAAACGCAGACTGGCAGTGGCGCAGAGGCCCAGAAACATGCGGTCTGAACTCAAGCAACGACAGCACAGAGACTAACCACTCACCATTTTACAAGCCCAAAGTCGCTGTGGCGGGCACCCATGGCTGTCAGCAAATGGCAGTCCAAACAAAGGCCGTCCGCGGTCACCAAAGTAATACACAACTGCCCGTTGGATGGATGTGAAAACAACACAGCTGACACACATTGCCACACTGGACACACCTGCAAAGGAAACTATAAAACACACCCCTTCACACACCACAATCCTTTGCATTTACACCGCAACACACTGAAGACAGAGCGACCTTTGTACACAGAACAGATTTTAGGCACCACTTTTTTCTCACAATCTTTTTTCACACCCAGCACACACTTTTGTCCATCCTTTTGCACTACCTCCTTTAGTAACTCACAGACACCTGCTTTTTTTCCCACCATATCACACTCCAGAAATTCCCTTACACAGATGAAGATTTAAGAGTCACAGTGGATGAAATCATAAGAGTTGAGCCACAATTGTTTGCAGCACAAGTCCAGCACACTTCTCTCAGTGGAAAAATGGAAATGTGGGACAGGGTAGTCGACCGAGTCAATGCTGTAGGCACCACCCTGCGCACATAGGAGGACATTAGGAAGTGGTGGAATGACCTCAGGGGCAAGGTCCATTCCCTGGTCTCCAGGCACCAGCTGCAGGCCAAGAAGACCGGTTGTTGCCCTCCCACTCCCTCCTTACAACTCTATCCCTGGGAGAAGGTC